>NW_017617365.1:1289656-1319656 GCF_001879475.1 Ipomoea nil
ATATATATTAGATTTCAGTTTTATATTTACATATTTTACCCAACTTATATTTATATTATACTACATAATAAATCATGAACCAAGGTTCACATCGAATTGTGGATCTTGGTTAAAAAATTATATGTGTGCAATTAATAAATTATGGGTTTATAGTTACCAAATTATATGTATCTAAATAAATTGAATGTGGATAATATGTTAACTATAGGTATATATTAATTGCAAACACAGAATATGTCATTTACATATTATGTGTATGTGGTTAATATATTATGTACTTGTGGTTAAGATATTAGGCATCTTTAATTTATTTGTATATACATAATTTGTTAACGGTAAGTACATAATTTTTTAATGTAGACATATAATATGAAGGTCATTTTGGACCATAATTCATAATGCAATATGGACCATAGTCAATAATATAATTTGGGAACGTTATGATGTGGAAGGTGGGCACGGTTTCATGTCCATAATTTCTATACTGTAGATTCATAATTTCTATACTATAAATTCATAAAATCTATACTTTCGATTCACAATTTCTAAACTGTAAATTTATAATTTAAATATAGTAGATTCATAATTTCTATACAGTAGATTCATAATTTCTATACTTAAAAATTCATAATATCTGTATTGTAGATTTATAATTTCTGTACTGTAGATTCATAATTTATAAACTGTATAGTTATCAAATTATGAACATAGAGTTCTGTAATTTGTGTAAACAGAGTTCAACAATAGGAAATATGAACATGAAAAATTATGAACATATAGCTCTATAATTATGAACATATATTTATAAAATTATGAATATATAACTTTATAAATGAATCCACAATATAGAAATTATAAATATGGAAACGTGACTATAATTTGCTGTAAGAAATGTTTAAAGCATATGCTAAGGTTTCATATTATTAACAAAGATTTTTTCGAGAAAAAAAAATTATTAATAGAGTTAGATTTAATTGGGCTTGGAAGAAAAGGATTTTGAACAACTTGGATGGTAAAGAAACATGGATAATTGGATGGATATCTGTTGGGTCATGAGCTAAGGTGGTAAGAGAACTAGTATTTAAATCGGAGGGTATAAATTGGGCTGAGTAGTATGGGCTTGAGTAGGGTACTAGGGTGAGAGGAATTTCCATTCTTACCGGCAAATTATAGTGTGGAACGTAGTTCAGAATGCATTATGGTCCAGACATCAAATATGCACTGCAGTTTCATTTCAACATAATTAGCGTATCATTTTAATATAACTACAGTTTCGTTGAACAATATACACTCAAATATGCGAAATTGTTATTCAGTTTCATTTTGTATACACTGCAGTTTCATTTCAAATAACTACAGTTTCATTTCAATTCAATTGCAGTTTCATTTGATAATATAATAAAAATAATATGTGATGCAGTGTCAGTTTAGATACACTATAGTGTCTGCCGTTTTGGACCATAGTCCATAAAGCTTTGTGGACTGCGATCCACAGTATAATTGCTGATTCTTACCTAACTAAGCCAACAATATACCTTGGGGACAATTTATATCGTGGACCAGGGTCCACAGCGCACTGTTAACCCTGGTCTAATATACAAAATTTAACTTCAAATATAGAATTCATGTTTATAATGTACAAAATTCATGTTCATTATATCGTGTTTATGTGTATGTGTATTATGATAATAAATTCTATGCATTATGAACATAAATTTTATATTTTATAAAGTCAAATTCTGTGTATTTAACCAGGATCTACAATGTATTGTAGACCTTGGTCCACGATGTAACGATTATACCTTGAGCAAGAAGAAAATGAAACACCCCATCAATCCATGCCAACACCATTTTTCTTCTCATGGACTTGCTTTGAATTCCCAACCCAACTGCAACAAGCTTCTTCTTTTCTTTCTTTCTTTTGTTTGTTTGTTTTTTTCCTTAACCAAAGTCCAATCGTTATACCGTCCACCACGGTGCACATAGTAATATGCTCATCGTGTATCTCAAAATGACATCGTTTTATTAAATCGTGTTGAGACTTAAGAGTTGACGCGACAGAGTGTATGTGTATTCTGTTATATAATTATGTACATTATGTTATACAATTATGTATATTCTGTTATACAATTATGTATATTATTTTATATAATTACGTATATTTTTTTTTTATACAATTATGTACATTTTTTATACAATTATGTACATCTGAACACGCGATTTTTTTAACAGTTAAAAGTTTATGTGTATTATGTTATACAATTATGTACATTCTGTTATACAATTATTTACATTTTGTTATACAATTATTTACATTTTATTATACAATTATGTACATTTTCAAAACATGAAATTCCAAAAATAAAAAATAAAAATGCAAAACAACGTCGTTTTACACCGGGCGCACAATGCAATGTGCGCCCTGGGGCACGATATAAATTGCCACCTAAGTCCAATACTTGGTCCAGACTTTAAATCTCGGCAAATTTTACTATGGATCATAATCCATGTAGAATATCGTGGGTCAGGATCCATATAGTATTGTAGATCCTGAATCAAAACGATGTTGTTTTGATATTTAAGCTTTAACATATTTTGTAGTTTTCTGTTTCTCATGTTTCAACACAAATTTTAATTTACTCTAGATACAGAATCAATTTCTTAAGGTATAAAATTTCATAACACGAGATACAAAAACTCACAACACAGGACACATACACATGTTATATATTTACTTATTCTCAAATCTTATTTATGTAGATAATATATGTCCTACAGGCACATAATTTCATAATACAAGACATAATCCATACGATTAAGATACATAATTGCATAACATGAGACCGCACATTAAGCACAAAACTCAGTACACACTTACACACCTTAAGTACAAAACTCAAGCAATTAAACACAAAACTCAGTACACATTCATGCACATTAAGCTCAAGCCTCACGCACTTTAAGCACAAGACTCACACACCTTAAGTACAAAACTCACGCACATTAATCACCCGCACAATCGCACGGGAGACACTTACCCGCATTGGAACTTAATTCTATATACATAGTGAAGGGTTCAGCAGCGGGGAAGGGTTCCCGTGCGGTTGTGCGGTTGACGCACCTTAACCATTAAAATGGCACACTTTAAGTACACGTACAATTTAAGTATATTAGAGAGTATATATATATATATATATATATATATATATATATATATAGAGAGAGAGAGAGAGAGAGAGAGAGAGAGGAGTTCCCGTGCGGTTGAGGGTGCCAGGTGCGGTTGTGCGATGAAAGGAGAACCATTGGTTTTTCTTACAACATTTAGATTACCAAAATTAAATAAAAATGCGGTGACATTTTGGTAATTTTTACATTTAGGTCAAATTAAGGTGCATGGTTTTTATGAGTAAGGTGCGTGAGTTTTGTATATAAGGTACGTGAATTTGTGCTTAAGGTGCGTGAGATTTGTGTTTAAGGTGCGTGGGGTTGTGTACTTAATGGTAGTAGTTGTTGAAACTTAAGGTGCGTGGATTTTGTGCTTAAGGTACGTGAGTTTTGTGCTTAAGGTGCATAGGTTTGTGCTTAATGTGAGTAGTTGCTGAAACTTAGGTGCGTGAGTTTCCTTTTTAATGTGCGTTGTTTTCATCTTAAGGTGCGTGATTTGTATGCTTAAGGTGCGTGATTTGTATGCTTAAGGTGCGTCAGTTATGTGAAACTTAAAGTGAACCATTTTTAAAACTTTAGGTGTGTGATTTGTGTTCTTAAGGTGCTTTGTTATGTGCTTAAGGTGCGTGATTGGTGTTCTTAAGGTGCGTGATTTGTGTTCTAGGTGTTTTGTTTGTGTGCTTAATGTGCGTACGTTGTGTACTTAAAAGTGAGTTAGTTTAATGTTTAATGTGCGTCCAATCGCACAACCGCATGGGAAGCTAGTACCGCACCTTATCCCTTCCCCATATATATATATATATATATATATATATATATATATATATATATATATATATATATATATATATATATATATATATATATATATATATATATATATATATATATATATATATATATATATGTAGGAAAATTCTATGATTGGTTTTCCCACCACTCGGTGGTTGACTGGCAACTAAAGATCTTCAGGACCCTCGATCGGACAATTCACACCCGAACATTTACAGGGTAGTAATCAAGTTATGGTATAACAAATGGAGAAGACTGCCTGAACTGAAACTTGACAAAGTCAGGCGATGAGGAGTATAGTGGACAATAGAGAGTTATGAGTAAGGGTCTAGTGTAGAGTCTAGGAGGTAGTCGTGTTGGTACGGGGTCTAGGGTAGGGTCTAGGAGTTATTAGAGCGGATTTTGATCGGCACAAAGAGTCTAGTAGGCTGGAAGCTACCATAATGGAGTATTGGATGGATAAACTAAGAACTCAAAACGTTTTCAAAAAATTTGGTCGAGAAGAGTATTGGATTGTTTAATGGAGTACAATATGGTTAATGGAGTATTGGATGATACTTTAAGAGCACAAAATGTTCTTAAAAATTTTGGTGGAGAGGAGTACAAGATGGTTAATGGAGTATTGGATGGATAATTTGAGAACTCAAAATGTTCTCAAAAATTTTGGTGCAGAGGAGTACTAGATAGTTAATGGAGTATTGGATGGATAATTTGAGAACTCAAAACGTTCTAAAAAATTTTGATGGAGAGGAGTACTGGATGGTTAATGGAGTATTGGATGGATAATTTTCAGAACTCAAAACGTTCTAAAAAATTTTAGCGGAGAGGAGTATTGGATGGTTAATATAATACTAGATAATTATGGAGGAATAATTTGAAAACTCAAACGTTCTCATAAAAAATGAGGGGAAAAGGTTGACCAGGTCAGTCCACCCAAAAAAAAAAAATTCTTGAGTTCTTCAAATAACTTTTCCTAATGAATTTACACCATGATTATGATGTCTACAAAACATATTCTCATATACTTTTCTGTCTTTAATAAATCTACAGATTAATCTACTTTCCTGAGACATCGACTTTACGAAATCTCAAGATAGTGGGGGACTGGATGATGGATAGTGTACCAGGTCGACTGAATGTACCGGCCCAAAGAAATAATTGGATCAAAGAAACCCAAGAGGGAGGCCTAGTATGAGACACTAAAGGAGTTTAGATAGGATTAGGCTAATTATTCCTAATGTATCAAGGATTGTGTGGAGAATTTATGCATGTGCGTTGTTGTGCACATATTTTGAATTTGATTGTAAAGGATGGTTTGGCAGCGATGGGTAGTAGTGTAGTTAGTGTTCGTAATGCAGTAAAGTATGTGAGATCATCAAACTCTAGATTTCAAGCATTTCACATAGATGCATAGCAAGATAAACTAACTAGAGGGAGTTTGATTTTAAATTTCAATACTAGATGGAATTCTATTTATCTCATGTTGTCTGCAGCTCTCAAGTATAAGGCAACATTTGACTGGTTGGCTGATGAAGAAAAATTGTATGATGCTTATCAAGAGGATGAAAATTGAAAGAATAAGGTTGATTGCCATTATCAAATGATTGGGAGAATATCCGTTGATTGGTATAGTTCTTGAAGCTTTTCTATGATGCAACTTTGACATTTTCTCATATAAGAATGTGACATCTAATCATTGTTTCAATGATATATGCTCAATTGAAGAAAATTTGAATGTTTTCATTAGTAGTAGATATGTCAATATGAGTAATATGGCGTTTGAAATGAAGAACAAGTTTGATAAGTATTGGGAGGGGCTTGAGATAAACAAAATGTTGATTATTGGTGGTGTGTTCAATCCAAGGAGCAAGATGGGTTTTGTGACAATTTGTTTTGAAAAATTGTATGACAAATATATACCAAAATGTATTGAAATGAAAAAAGCAACACTGGAGGCGTTGCGTAAGTTGTATGAGGTATACAATGCATTGTATCTTAAACCAAGTGCAAGTACAAATCAAAGTGGGGATGGAAGTGGAAGTGGAAGTGTAAGTCAATTTTGTGAAACTAGTGAATGGTAGAGGCAATTAAGACATCATATATAGTAGAGACATTAATTTTGACACAAAATTGGTTACGGTCTTTACTCCAATCTGATGCAACAGTAAGCCTCCGTCAAATGCGAGAGGAAACTGAGTTTATGGATTCGCTAGCAAAAGGTAATTGCCATTTCTATATTTTATTTATTTATTATGATCTTGCATCATTGCCTAATTTGTTTTATAAAATTCTAAATTATCAACACACACACACACACACATATATATAGAGGGGTGATCACATGTGATCATATTGTTAGGTGTGGTCATATGGTCAATTACAGACCATTAGATTAGATAGATCCAATGAATCACATTAATCAAGATTCTTCCAGTATTTTCGCGCACATTCTCCTACTCAGGGAACTGCAAGGGTAAACTCGTCATAAGGCACTGGAATAGGGAAAATCACATTGTTGTGTGTTTTATTTGTGTAATTAGTGCATTATTAGCCTTACTCTGGTGTATTTGTAGATTCCCATTTGTGCCAAGTTCAGGTGCCGCAACGCCTTCCCGTGTGGTCAGTCCGGCCGCACCAATTGTTATACAAATATACACAATCCATGTTATGAAATGCACAACAAAAAACATACACAAATTAGGTACGCATCACCAAAAACGCGCCATTAGATATGAATAAATACACCATACAGTGTTCGAGAATACACTATTTGTGTGTTTCACTTTGGTATATTTTATTACACTATTGGTGCATGTTGTCAACACTGTTGGTGTATTCTGGAACCCGGACGCTATAAATGGCCACTGTAATTACCATAACATCCCCACGCGCGAAAATCCTCAGAATTAGCCACTGCCGTTAGATTAAACCGATTCAACGACACAGATACGACCACACCGCCACACCTAATGACATGACTAGAGCCGTAAAAAATGGGTTTTACCCACCGGGTCGACCCGTCCCGTACCGCCATAGGTAGGGGATGGGTTCTTTAAATTTTGATCCGCCAGGAGGCGGGCTTTTTAGCCCGTTCCGCCTGGGTCACGGGTCCAGGCGGGGCGGGTCTGGCGGGACACAGGTTTAGCCCGCGACCTGCTAATACATATATATTTAGTATTTAATACATGTTATTTTGGTTTGTGTAATAGTCTTAGTGTGTTATAACTTATAGGATTATAGATTTATAGGAATACAATACTAGGTAGTGTTACTCTGTTAGTGTACTGTACGTGTGTACAGTGATTCTTTTTTTTTTTTTTTTAAGGATATTGTACATTGATTTAAAATAATAATAATAATAACACAGTGAAAAAATTGATTGGTGGGCTAGCCCGCCCCGCCAGCAGGCTTTGGCATGGCGGGGTGGGCCGGTCGCATTCCAAGCCCGCTAAGAGGGGGGCTCATTAGCCTGTCCCGCTACGAGGACGGGCTTTGGTGTTTTTTGCCCGTTTGGCCCCGCGAGACCGTTTCGACGGCTCTAGACTTGACCACATATGAGTGCTCTAATATATATATATATATATATGTGTGTGTGTGTGTGTGTGTGTATATATATATATATGTGTGTGTCTATATATATATGTGTATATATATATATATATATATATATATATATATATATATATATATATATATAGACACACACATATATATATATACACACACACACACTGTGTGTGTATATATATGTGTATATATATATATATATATATATATATATATATATATATATATATATATATATATATATATATATATATATATATATATATATATGTTTGTGTGTGTGTGGGTGTGTGTGTGTGTGTGTGTGTGTACTAGTTTTTTACGCGCATTGCGCGATTGGGATAATGCCCAATGTTTTTTTTTTTTTTTTTTAAATAAGTACTTTAAAGTATATCAAGCCAAGATTATATTGGAATTGTTCATGCATAGATAATTAAATGTTGAATTTGCGTCTTTAAATAGGTAATTCTAAGTTTACAAACGCAAGATAATATAGTCAAGATTGATTATAATTGTCAATAAAATAATTGTATAGGCATGGTTGAAACCAAATACGGGACATAAGGGAGAGTAAATAAAAATTAGGGATAAAATGTTAAATATATACTAATATTGAAGAGCTAACTGCTGATTGCCAAACAAGGATATTGCGAGGTACTTTCCCACTTCTATTTGTTGTGTGATATGAATACTCTTTTATCATTAAATCCCCCAAGTAGTTAATATGATTGGCTTAATTATAAATTTTTTTTATTTTTCTAAAACTATTATTATTATTATTATTATTATTATTATTATTATTATTATTATTATTATTATTATTATTATTATTATTGTTGTTGTTGTTGTTGTTGTTGTTGTTGCTGTTGTTGTTGTTGTTGTTATTATTGTTGTTGTTAATCTAAACATCTATTTTTTTCAAATATCTTTTTACCAACCGTTGATATATTTTGCTAGTCAAATTCGCTAATATAATCCGCTAATGCTAACTGATAACTGCTGATTGTCAAACAAGGACATTGAAAGATAGTTCTCACTTCAATTTGTTGTGTGATAAATTATTTCTCTTAATTAATTTATTGATAATGAATATTTTTTTTAATAAAGACATTGTAGGGACAATGTAGCGAATATAATCAATTGATGAATTTTTCTCTTATTTAATTTATTGATAATGAATAATTTTTTTTTTGAATAAAGACATTGTAGACACATAATTCTAAATTAAAGAAATGCATATGTATTTTTTTTTGTAGCTACTAAATTATTATTTAATTTAATAAGAGTAAAATAGAGTACTAATTATGTCAACTTTGATTGGGATGTGGTTCGAACTTAAAACCTTTCTTATTGAAATCAATGAGTAAGTTAACAGCGAACTAACAGGAATTAACGGAAAAGTTAACCGATAATCATATTCATTAAGGATAAATTAGGAAATCTTAAGAAAAAAATAAAATCTGATCAATCTGAGCCATTCATTTGATTAAAAAACTTGACCGCCATTTTTTCTACCCATTATAGGCCTAACTCTCTTGGGCTCTTATTAGTATATATAGTAGACACACACACACACACACACACACACACACACACACACACACACACACACACACACACACACACACACACACACACACATATATATATATATATATATATATATATATATATATATATATATATATATATATATATATATATATATATAGAATTACATTCAGATAAAAACATCCCTTAAAATAAAAACGTGTGGACTGTTTATGATCGTTTGATTTGTGGGTTGGACGCTCACGATCTCTTTATTTTTTTTGCTTGTTTTAATTCTTGTGTTAGTTTTTATTATTACGCGGGGGATAATTTTGGGCTTTTGCTACTAATTGATCTAGTCAGATCCGATCTATTCTCCAACGCGCCCGAGTATCTTGTAGCATTACTATACGCATCTCTCTTTCTCTCCTTTACTCGTTTCTGAAGCGTGGTGTGCCGACGCCGTTCGTGGTTCGTGTCATGTGGCTTCTGTTGTCCGTCGTCTTTGTCCTCAAGCTTGATGGATGTCAGTAGAGACCGCGGTAGAGGGAAGCGGCGGGGACCACTTAGTCGTGGTGGCGGTAGAGGTAATTGTTTCCCCTTTTCGCGTTTTCATTTTTTTTTTCGCGCTCTTCGGCGGGGTGTGTGTGTGGTTGTTTTCTTGTTGTGGGTATGTATTAGCACATCTATTTTTGTCATCTATTTGTGGTGGGGGTTGATGGGTTTTCCTGATTTGGGTTGGTATTTGTATATCTAGGGTTTGTGTTTTTACCTATTTATATGAAATTGTGGTTAGATATTTTGTTATGGTGGGGTTTTGCTTGCTTTCTGTTGTCTAATTTGTGTTCCTGTTCCCTTTTTTCCCCCTCTTTTGTTTTGTTCGGTATTGGTAGTAGGGGTGGGAGTTTCCGGTTCTGTGTGTCCGAATCTGTTTGTAGTTTGTTTATTTTTCCTCTTCTGAACCTATTGTTGCTAGACTATGGTTGGTGGTGTCCTTGTTGTCGTGTGTGTCCCTGTTGTTTCCCACGTTGAAATGGGTTGTTTCTACGTAGTTAATGGGTTATATTATGTCGTGTGCATCAGGGTGCAATGTTGTGTGCATGCTGGGGGTTTATGTAGTTTTGTATTGGTTGCTCAATGTCTGTTCTACCTGTTAGTGTGTATCGTGTTCTGGGCGTGATGCGTTAGAATGGGTGTGTGCATGATGGTCTATGAGCTTGTGCAATTACCTCTTATGTACTAGTTCATTCTGCGTAAACTAATTTATGTTTTTTAACTCTATTTTGCTAGTTCCAGATTTTCTTCCCCATTATTCGGCGGGACCACTACTTTGTTTTTATTTTCGCCTGTCTCGCTATGAGATTATTGATAACTCATTTGATCCAACTGCCAAGATCCACATATATGGTTAATCGCTGGAGGATATGGTATATTTTGTGATATGTCTCCGTTTCGTTTGACATCCACCCCCCACCCCACCCCCTCTATGTTTATTGTTATTTTTAATTTTCCTTTTGCTTTTTTTTTTTGTTGCGTAAAAGGATATGCTATTCGGGTTCTTTAAATTTATTCGTCCTGCGAGGTCGAGGTCTATCATTTGTGCTGGGGTGGATGGTAAGCGGATGCAAATGTCTTGGCAGGATTCAAAGAATAAGACAGATTGTGGGGTTTATTATTATTATTATTATTATTATTATTATTATATTATTATTATTATTATTATTATTATTATTATTATTATTATTATTATTATTATTATTATTATTATTATTATTATTATTATTATTATTATTATTATTATTATTACTATTATTACTATTATTATTATTATTATTAGAACATTGTGGCCGAGGGTGTTTCTTATGCGTCAAATGTTGACATATGTTGGACCGGGGGTTTCAAAGTGGGATTGCGGTCTTGTGAAGGGGGACACAAGTATGCTGCACAAACTTAGGCTGCAGTATATAAAGTATCTATCAGTGTCGGAGTTCAATGAGCACAGATCACGGAATCTATGTCGGGCGTACCAGACTATCTGTGCTCTTTTAGCTACTATGTGAACTTGTAGTTTCCACGGTGTTGTTTTTGGATGAACTTACATGTAGTTGGCTAGACTAGTCATTCCACTTTTTTTTATTTCTTTTTTGTCGGACTGATTTTTGACTGCACAATGTGGGATACTACTGGCATTAAATATTTATGTTGGCGTTATTTCTGTGTGTTGATGGCTTGGCGTATAGCACTGTGGGTGCGTGTGCTCTAATTGTACCTTTGTGTGCACAACGAACAAGGTGGATGTGAATGGAAGCTATAACCAATTGTTTCCATCATTTCAGGAATAACAATGAATTAATATGTGCCTTTTTTAACGCTTAACTAGAACATTGAATTTATCTCCATTTTGTATTCTTGATGATAAGGAGAAACGAGAAATTAATGTAGTAAACTAATACTTTCAGTTTTAGAACACTGTGTTATTTCTCCATTTTCCTGGCAAGTGTGCTTGTTTGTCACATCCATTGCTCACTGCAACATCTATGTGTAAGACTTTTCATACAAAATTAGAAACCACAAATTGTTGCCGTCAAATTAATCAATTATTAGTTAGTATAATAAACAAATGATTAGGTCTTAAAATACGATTTTTAAATCTTCTAAAACAGGATACTACATTGCTTTTATTTACCAATGGTTGTCTAATCTTCTATTAGTGCTATTTTGTCTGGACAATTGCGGCTGTCATGGCCCGGAAGGTCGTATGTGTGGCACGTCCTTTCCCCTTTTTTCTTCTTTTTGGCTCCATCTGGGATATGTCCATTACACATCCCGGTACAGCAGTTTTAGGGAGCTCATTACATGTAAACCAATTCAACATTATTATAAGAACATTACATGCTTCCTCGGTAGTTGCCGCACATACAAGTTGACTCGTGCACACACCATTCTTGTAATGTGCAAACACATTACATACGCCACACATGCGTGCTCGGACGCCTGTAGGTGTTTGCATGGGGTATATTTTTACTAAGCATTAGAGTTCGCATTGCATTCGCCCATTGGCGTATGCATTGATGTGTGCATGCTAAATACATTTGGTCTGTGAATTTTACATTATTTTTAGAAGGGAATCAGCTCGGTACCATGGCTTTAGTTTGGCGTCTTCGCAAACACGTAAACTTACGACAGCCATGTGTGCACATAGCCCAATTTCTATGTGCACGGGTACCATATTAACATTCTGTACTGTACAAAATGCTTCATAATCTATTGCTAATAATTTGGGTAGTAAACTGATCATATTCATTCACTTTTGGTCACAATTTAAACAACATCGAATTCACACTTACAATTCCAATCTGTATGCATCATTCAAACTTTAAAAAAATTCACTTTAATTAGTTCGTTGGTATAATATACCTGGGATGACCATCTTGATATCTTTAGAATTTGCCTCCATGTAGTCTTCTCTATTCAATCCTCACCGCTACGTTTGATCTCCGATGATGGATGTATCGCTTGTGGGGAAGGGAATCACGGTTGCGTAGTTGAATTTTACCTTAATTACAATACCAAAAATGCTGCGTGAAAATCTTTTATTATATTATCCATATTAAGATTTTGCATGATTTCCTCTTTTTACCCCTTTTTAAAAAATCAAATCCTAAATACTACATGATTCTTGGATCAATCCATGCCACCCAAAGCCCTTAATCCTATGGTCTCAATTTGTCCACAAGTTTGTATTTTAAGAGTGTTTGCATGGGAATGCAACCATATATATATATATATATATATATATATATATATATATATAATACACGGAAATGAATGGAGGTTCGACGGGGAACCAATGGAGGACCAAAGTGGAACAATGGTGGAGAGACTAATGGTAAAAGTTAAGACCAAAGAAGAAGAGAAAGGGGGTAAATGAGGGTGAAAGGGGAGGGGGGAGTAGGGGGAAATTTATAAGAAGCGGAGGCAGACCGGATGGTGACGCGTGGCGACGATCCAAGGGCTGGGGTTCGAGGTGAAGTTGATGCGACGACTGAGGTGACGTGAAACGTGCCCTAGAAGCTTTAACGTGGAGTAATGGGGGAAAATGAAGCGACAATGAAAAATTGAAGGCTGGGAGTTATGGCGCCTTCGGCGAATTCAAAGATAGTGAGTCGGAAATGCCACAACGATAAAAAAAAATTAAGAGCAGGATTGGGCCCGTTTAGTCGACTGTCGCCCAGGCAGGAAGACGAACCAGTCGAGAAAAAGGATAACCTCCCTCGTAGACGGGGCGGGCACATAGTCAGCCTCTCCTTGAGAAAGGAGCAGGGGTTTGTGTAGCCTTCCTCCTAGGAACAGGAGTCAACCCTGATCAGTCAACTCCACGTAGAGAAAGTCGACCACCAGACTAGCCCTTTCGGAGCGATGGTGGCATCTGGTCAATCCTGTTGAAGCGGGAGTCGGTAGCGGAACATCCTCATCATTGCTCGAAAGGGTGTGATGGAAGACGGTCGACCAAACTTGCAGAAGGCTTACTTTCCCAAGTCGTCGCCTAGTCGAGCCTTGAGAAAGTGAGGGACTAGATGATGGGGGGTAAAACCGGTCCAATACTGTGACAATCCAAAATTTAATTTTATAAATTCGATTTTAAGAAAATCCGAAATAGTCATTTTTCACTCCGTAAAAATTTTTGCGATGAAATCGGTGTTGAATAAATTATTTTGAGCCACTTTTAAGTAAATTCAACACCGGCACTTATTTTAAATCTAAAATCCTAGATTTTCGGGTACTTCGTGTACCAAGTTTTAAACTTAGAAACCAATCTGAGTGAGACCGTGAGAAACCTGAACCAAGTGTTTATTTAGAAATCATCTTTGGGAAAAATATATTTTTACCCCAAACTATTTAAAATCACCTTTTTAGACTATGGTTCATGAAGCTTGGTGAACCACATCCCTCCAACACCTTTCTCTGATTCATTTTATTAGCTAAGCAATTTACCATTTTGCCATCCACCAATCATTGGGTATCATCCTAGGGTTTTGCACCCTATAAAACCCACCTTATTCCCTCATTGATTCCCTGATCTCTTTCTTTGCCTCACTAAAGTTTTGTCTGCCAAGTAGAAAGAAGAACAATAGTAAGTTTCATCTCCTTCTCTATTCAATCATAGTCTTCCATTTCTCGTCTAGCTTTCATCCATTCTCTGAGGTTCTAGCCTTAAGCTTTGTATGGTTTATTTGGGGAGTTTAGGTGGTGAAGGATGTGCTAGCTAAGTTGGGAGGAAGAATAGGTCCAAGCAAGAAGAAGAAGTCTACAAAGGTATAACCCCATGGATTCTCACATTTAGTTTTGGCTCTGTGAAGCCTTATTCTTAGGTAGAAATGAGTAGAAATCTAGGTTTTTGTATTTGTGTTTGAGCTATGAAATGATCTATTACTTGTCTATGATATGTTGATAATGTTTTGGATGAGTTGGAATTGTCTGATCTTGAGTTGCAGATGAAGTAACGGCCCTAGCCAACGGCCCATCAAGGGGACCGTTGGCTAGAGCCGTTGCCGGCCGGGCCTAGGGCATGGCCCTAGGAGAAGGCCGTTGCCTAGGCCCGGCAATGTAGCGGCTTGAGGGGGTGGGCCATGATGAGCCCCGCCCCATGGTCCCTGAGTGATCTCTATGCAGTGGCCGGGCCCTTGTGGCTCAGCTACGTGTCGTTTCGGACCAGGTGTTACGGGCTCTTGTGGCTCGGTACCTCGGGACCGTCTTGACGCACGTTTTGGCTTTGATATCATTGAATTTGAATTAGAAATGAGCATGTTATGATGAAATTAGTGATGAAATTGCTTCACAGTATGTTTGCTTGAGTTCACTGTATTAGGAATTGCTTTGTTTTGTTCCCCTAATGTTATTTGTGTAATGAATAGAGAAGCATGATCACTTTGAGAATAGGAATTATTAGAAAAGCATGACTAGAATGTGTTGTTTGATCAATGGATTTTGGAGTCTATTTTGATGATAGAAATATATAGAGTGTGATATGTTGCAATACAAGCATGTTGTTGTGTTCTCTAAAGTTTACTGTTATATTTAATTTGAAGCATGTTGTATATTAAATTGCATTCCAAGTAGACCATGTTTTAAAAATGCATAAGTGGCCAACGTGAGCCCAAGTATTATTTTCCAAAAATCTCATTCCACGTAGAGCATCTTTATCTTGTCTTTGAGAATGAATTGAAAAATATGTGCATGTCTTTTGCATAAGTTAAGTGTTGCATATATGAGATACATGAGCGATATATATATATATATATATATATATATATATATATATATATATATATATATATATATATATATATATATATATATATATATATATATATATATATATATATATATATATATATATATATATATATATCAGTGAGGTTTTGGAGGACCCGTTTGGACTATGTCCTCTCGGATGAATGTTATGGACATTGCGGTCCCAGTACATGTAACTCGGTGTATTCCCACGTTACGAGGTTGGAAACTGCCCGCCAGGTTTGGAATCCTGGTCAGGGGGTGTGCACGCTAAAAGTTCGATACTTGATTCCACAGAGTTACAGCATAGAACCAAGAGAGTGGTTCGGTGAAGTTCCTACCTCGTCCATCTGCAAAGAAAGCGAGTCATTGCAACTCTAATAAAAGAAAGAAAGAAAGAAAGAAAGCGAGTCATTGCGACTCTAAGAAAAGAAAGAAAGCAAGCGAGTCCTTGTGGCTCTAAGAAACATCCACAGAAAAGTATTATATTTTACAAGCGAGTGTATGACTATACTTATAGTTTGCACGTGATTGCATAATGAGAATGTTTGCACGAGATTGCATTTGAGTATAGTATTGCACTAGATTGCATATGAGAATGATTAACCGAGATTGTATGTTGAGCATGATTGCTTTAGTTGCCTTTTGATACCTTATATATCTAGTTTGCTAGATGTGATCTTGAAAGCATGATGATAATTTCGTATTGGTTGTTAGTATGAAATTGATTGATAGTATGAGTTCGTTATGAAGAGTTTTGTTATGAGAAATATGTGTTGGAATATTCATGTTGATGAGTTATTTATTTTTGAAGCATGCCTGTTGATATTATAGGTTGCAAGCATATAGAAAGTCTGTGATGTATCTACAGTTGTCTATGTGATGAGATTGTTGATGTGACCAAATATTTTTCCAAAGTATATTCTATAGTACTTTACAGGGTTGAGTGTGGTTATACTTAGCTTCGTGCTAACGGGTGTTTTCCTACTTGTCTATGTGTTGTTTTGCAAAACCCCTTTCAGGTGGGCCCAGCGATTGAGAGATGATCGAGTTAGGCTAGCTTAGTAGATCTAGTAGTCTAAACTCTTAGTACTTTTATCATGATGTTTATTTTGACGGATTTGTAGACTTATGTTTGATGATGAAGTTTGATGATTAGACATCGGGGTGTTTTTTTTTTTTTTTTTCCCTTATGACTTTTGACTAAGTAATATGAATGTTAGTTACTTTTATTATTCTAGTTCCATCCTTAGCCTGCGTAATCACCATGGAGTGGTGGTTGTGGCGGTGACATTTCCACTAGTTTACTTATTAAGTTGTTTATCCACTGCTTAGTTTATATTAATTGTGGTTCTAGAATTGTAATTAAGATTAAGAAAAGTGGGGTGTTACAAATACATTTCGGATCGGGTCACACATTAAATGAGACAGTAGATACGCACGAGCATGGGAAAGGGTCACCGGACGAAGGCGTTATGGACAGCCAGTTGGAATCGAGTGTCGTGGTCGCTTAGCTCGATTGGAGTTGGGGTATAAGTGAAGGTCGTCGGTCAACAGGAGTAGGAACCGAACATGATTCCTTTGAGGCATTCCCGGACGATCGGAAACTTAAGGGTTCCGGCCTCGAAGCTAACCGGGAGTAAGGCACAGCCGCTCGGGACGCCTAGACAAATGTTTCAAGCCTTCTCTCGGCTCACTTGGTAGCTGGTCGAGGTACGGGCGAGAGGGATCATCGAAGATAAGAGTAGCCGAGCGGTCGGAGGAGTAGCTGGGCGGTCGGAGGAGTAGCCGAGCGGTCGGAGGAGTAGCCGAGCAGTCGGATGAGTAGTTGAGCAGTCGGAAGAGTAACCGACCAGTCGGAGGAGTAGCTGAGCAGTCGGGGGCGGAGGCCCGACTGGAGGGGCAAAAGTGAAGAGTTGTCTGAAAGGCAGGCCAAGTGACATGAGTAGCGACTAGTTAGAATGGTCGTCCGAGGGGTAGAGTGGTCGATTCCCGGGGAAACTCAGACTAGTACCCGAAGTATGGCAGTGACCTCAAGCGATCCAATTGGCGAATTTCGTGGGATGCGACGAGCAATAAGGAAAGGAGATCAACCAAAGTTAGGAAAGGGAATCAACAATAATAGAAAATGAGATCAAATGTATTTATGGAAATGTGAACGTACTTAGATTAGACCCTAGAATTCTAGTATAAATACACCATTTTGAACCTTGAAAAAGGGGTTAAGCTCTTCACAAATACACAAGAACACACAACATTTATTTTCCGGCCATATCATTTATTTTTTCGGTGGTGTTGGCCCACCGTTTAACTGCCCCGATAGTCAATAAAAACCAACATGGGATTTTTTCGGTGGTGTTGGCCCACCGTTTAACATGGGCTTTAATTAATTAACTTAATCAACCCAATATCCAAGTGACAAATTTTTTTGTGGACCATGGTGCAGTGTGGTACATGAGGTAAGGATTTTTTTTTTTTTTGAATGCTACTGCCTCGATTACATTGTAGTATCTGTTCAAACATACTTTCTCAACCTAATGAAGCACACAGAGTCAACAACATGACCTCCCACATGGGAGAGGTCACTACATGTCATCTGAGCACAAGGTGCTTGGCAAGTAAGGATTATTTAATTATACTTCAGTTTCATTTGACAATATTGCTCTGTTTTTCAGTTTCATTTTCCACACACACTAGTTTCATTATAACAATACCAAAGTATCATTTTAATTATACTACATTTTCATTTGACAAAATACATTATTGCATGAGCTCTATTATGTAGTTTCATTTTCCACACACACTAGTTTAATTATAGTAATATTAAAATACTATTTTAATTACACTCTAGGTTCATTAGACAATATACGTTGTTGAATGAGCTCTGTTTTTTAGTTTCATTTTCCACACACACTAGTTTCATTATAATAACACTGAAGCATCATTTTTTTTTGAAGTTTTATTTGACGATCATGGTTCATCTAGCACTGTGGATTATGGTACACAGTATAACAACTGTATCCGCCAGTTAAATTAATTAATTACTGTAAGTTTTTTTTTTTTTTTTTTTTTTTTTTTTTTTTTTTTTTTAAAGCTGGTAGTTTCAGTTAAGTCAATTGAAATACAAATTAACCCAATCAATTAAATTGAATCTCTTGCTACCGTGAGCAAAAGTAAAATCTGCCACTTACTCCATCTCTTAAATTGTGTATAATCAAAACATAAAACATTTTTGGGAGAAAAATGGTACATGTTTTATCTACTTTTTTAATTAAAGTTATGAAATATATTGATCTTACGGTTGGAAATAAATGACTTTAAAAACTCTAGATTGGGATAAATACGAACTGGATGGCCAGAAAACCCACCGCCCACCAGCTTCCAAACCTGGAAACTTCGCTATCCTATATTCAACGGCTCCACTTTGAAACACATAAATTAAGAAACAATTACTAGCAATATAATAATAAATTAGTAATATAATAACAAAACTTAACGTTGTTACTTCTACGCGTAATCTCACGCCTGTTCTAGAATGATGCTAAGGTTTCTATTCAATTCTCACCAGATTTCTTTTCTGGCACAACATTCATCTCTAAGAAACCATATCTTAATTGAATCCTATAAATTGCAGTTTACCCGATCTCTATCTCTATCTCACCACTTCTTTACTAAAGTATATTCTTGCCAATTGCCTTTCCCTTCCCTTCCCTTCCCTTCATTCCAATTCAGAAAGATATATATTCCCGTAAGTCCCCAAATAATGGCAGGCACCCCAGCAGAGCCAAAAGGAGAAGAATCAGAATCCCATAAACCCTTATCTTCTTCTTCTTCTGAATCCCAAGCACCAGAAATGGACCCTCAGAAATGGGGAACTCATGTGATGGGTCGTCCTGCAGTCCCCACCACCCACCCAGATAACCAGAAGGCTGCCTTGTGGAGGGCCGAGGATCAGAACCCCCAACCTTACGTCGTCTATTCTCCCGTGGATCGCCCCCCCAGCAACAACCCCTTTGAATCAGTGTGCCATATGTTCAATTCTTGGAGCCATAGAGCTGAGACCGTAGCTCGTAACGTATGGCACAACTGTAAGTACCCTACCTCCTCAATCACTCTCTATTTTTGAAAAAATTCCTAAATATTACGAATATATGGAGTTCCTCTTAGCCATCCAGGGCTAAATTAGGCCTTTCACCTATCTTTGCCCATTGCATCCTATGTATACTATCTAGTTTTTCTCCTTGGGAGTTGACTTATGTTAATTTTGTGCAGTGAAAACTGCGCCATCCGTATCAGAAGCTGCTTGGGGAAAGCTGAACATGACTGCCAAGGCAATAACAGAAGGTGGATTTGAGGCATTTTACAAGCAAATCTTTGCAACCGATCCTTATGAGAAGCTAAAGAAGACGTATGCTTGTTACCTTTCCACAACAACCGGCCCTGTTGCCGGGACCCTCTATTTGTCAACCACCAAGGTTGCTTTCTGCAGTGATCGCCCTTTGACCTTCACAGCTCCTTCTGGCCAGGAGGCTTGGAGCTACTACAAGGTATGTAACCACTTTTAACTTCTGTCCATTACTATTGTGTTTTGATCAATCGCCTACCACTACGTTAAAATTAAGTTCAAGAGCTAAGGTATTTTTTGTTAGAATAGTCTTGTCTCGTCAGGGATATCCCTTTCCACCCCGGCCTGGCCCTGTTAGGGGGCACCACGTGCCCGCCATGCCGAGGGTCCGGAACATGCCTCCTCTCCATTCTTATAAATATCTCATTTATTACTGAGACTCTGAGAGGTAGACTTTTCACCTACTTCACAACCAGTACTATTAGCCCGGGGTTATCGACCACTATCGAGAGTCCCAAGCTCGAGTACTTAAACCAACCAGCAGACTAGGAGAGAGATTCGAACTGACATCGTTCCTAGTATTGTATTTGTAGTCATACCGACTGTATATACTACATTAGCCGACTCGATTTACTAGCCTTTGTCTAATTCACTCCCTTAGCACCAGCCAATCTTATTCAAACCGGCCAGTGACCTGACTCGATTCCACTTGTTGGGATGAGCCCTTATTACTACACTATTATATAGCTAGTAGCGAATGTGCAATTTTAACACACATTTTTTAAAATGAGAATGTTAGACCTGGTCTTTACCGACTTTTGTCTAACAATTTTCTAAGTGCATGGTGGTAGATTTGGCTCTTACCTGTCTCTGCCCAATATTGTGCATTTAGAAACAATTCAAGTTGGTTGCTAACATTAATATTACTTACTTTGTGTGACTTTGACAGGTTGCAGTACCTTTGGCAAATATAGCAGCAGTGAATCCGGTGGTGATGAGAGAGAATCCACAAGAGAAGTACATTCAGATAGTGACAGTTGATGGGCATGACTTCTGGTTCATGGGGTTTGTGAATTATGAGAAAGCAACCCATAATCTCCTAGACGGCTTGTCAAATTTTAGAGCATATGGAAATAATAATAATGCAGCAGGGCAGTCTGTGAGTGGATATGGGAATGTGTCACAACCTGCTAACTAGCAATAAATTAAAGTAGTACTTCACTATTCAACTCCTCCTACCAGAGTTGTCTTTCCTTATACACTGCTATTGTATTATTACTTTTTGTGTGCTTAATTGCTTGTGTATTCATGTATATTGTTAGTAGTTGTTGTTGAATGCATTATAGATTTTTCCCCTCAGGGTATCAATGATCAGGTTGTAGGCAATCTTTGTAGAGAATTTTCAATATAAACTAAGGGTGTGTGGTTCATGAGTTTACACATTAAGAATAAGAATTAAAATCATAGTTAGTGTTTGATTGACTATTTTTTATAACACAATTATGAGATTTGATTACACCTTTAATTAAAAATTTCATTCTTTAATTTAAAAGGCATATCATTCTATCTTATTGGTAATTTTATTTTTAAGTTTGGATTAATGTTTTTAGATTTTTGTTTTGATTTTTTTTTTTGTTTTATTTGTTTTGTTTTTTTTTTTGGATGTCAAGATCAATTATTTTAATTTTTTATTTGTATTTTTAGTGATAAGAATATAGCGGAATAATGCGAAGAATAAAAAATTAATAATTATAAAAGTTAAATAACAGAAATAGGAAAAATATATAAATGACAAATTATGAAATTGATGAATTGAAAAAATATAAAATATATATATTAATCTCAAAAAGAGTAAAAGAATATATATATATTATATATATATATATATCTACGTGAGGAAATAAAAGAAAGAAAAGAAAGCAAAATGAATTGCTTAGGAATAATTACAATTGATGAATGATACATTGAAAACAATAAAAACTAAAACTATTTATACATGCAAGAATAGAGATAAATGTGGCATGTACATTGAGGAAGGGAAAACGTGGCTGCGGATTGAGGAGAGGAACGTGTGCGACATGTTGTTGAGGAATCTCCACAAATTTGAGCCATAAAAGATATTAAATTTGAACAATTTTCACCTTAGATCAAATCCAATGTGGAAATTAACAACTGGAATAGACGATTAAACACAAGCGCTGCTTGAATTTAGCAATAGGAGTAATAACCTCATAATAGTATGATGGATCACCATCAACTTTCTATACGACTGAAAGAGCAAAAGCAATCAAGTTGGTTTCATCATCACTAGCATACCTAGCAGGTTTTTTAATCGTCCTCCTAGGACGATCTATAGCAATAGAATACTCTCGTTGTGGCTCGACGAGAGGTGCGGTGCTAGTAGATTCATCATCTTTAATATTGCCATCAATGGCAGTAATACTATTAATACGCCTGAACTCAAACTCCACCTTCTCACCAGTATTCTGTGTCTCACCTGTACTGGGAATTTTTCCAGAATAAAATAGTGCATTTTCGTCAAAAGTGATATCTCGACTCAGAATGATTTTCTGAGAATCAGGAGACCATAGACGATACCATTTTGACTTAGAGGCATAACCAACGAAAATGCATTTGACAGCTATCGGGTTAATTTACTCGTACTGGAATGAACATATGCAGGACATCCAAAAACTCTTAAGATAGAGTAGTCAACAGGATTACCTAACAAAACTTCCTCTGGAATTTTGAAATCAAGGGATGAGTGTGGAGATCTATTTACCAAATAAGATGCAGTAGAAACGGCCTCGGCGCAAAAATCACTTCATTTCCATAACCCAGCATTAGAGAGCATACAACGAGCTCTTTCCAATAGAGTCTTGTTCATACGTTCGGCAACACCATTCTGCTGGGGTTTACCAGGCAAGGTCTTGTGCCTGGCGATTCCATTTGCCGCACAGAAGTCATTGAAATCTGACACACAAACTCCAAGCTATTGTCTGTCTTGAGCTTCTTGACTTTTTTCCCTATCTGAGTCTCAACAAGTATTTGCCACGTTTTGAAAATAGAAAATGCATGACTTTTTTTTTGTTTCAGGAAATAGACTCAGACCTTGCGAGAAAAGTCATCAATAATAGACATAAAATATCTACAATCTCACATAGACTGGAATTTAGTCGGTCCCCATAAATAGGAATGTATATATTCCAATACATCTTTGGTACGTCGTGTAGCAGTAGATAAACTAACCCTCCTTTGTTTCCAAAAACACAATGCTCACAAAATTGTAATTTACCCATACCTGAACCACCAAGGAGGCCTTTCTTGCTCAGGAGATGCATGCATTTCTCACTCATATGCCCTAGATGCATATGCCATAATTGAGTAAGATCGCATCAGACACCGATGAGGATACCTCTACTGAACTTGTCACAGTACTGCCACGCAAGACGTACAAGCTTCCAGAATGAGAAGTTTTCATGAGAACAAGAGTGTGACAACCCAAAATATTTTCCCTAAATTCCTTCTTTATAAAGTTTTGAAATAAAATTATTTTATTTCTACGATGATTAATTTCCTAAAATTTTGAGCCAACAGTCTATTCGATACGAACTCGTAATTATTCTTATTAGCTTTCTATCCTAAGTGATTTAATCCTTGAGCTCAACTGTGTTTAATCCAATAGTTATGCCGTGCAACCGAATGTACCATGCGCATGGTGCATACGATGCAAAACGACGTTGTTTTGACTAAAAACGCGCGTCCCACTTTAAAAAAGCAAATTCAGGTTCGATTCTCGGCAATAGCATTATTGTGGATATATAGTTATGAATTTCTGAATATATAGTTATAAATTTGTGGATATATAGTTATGAATTTATGGATATTTAGTTCATTCATAGTGGATATTTAGTTCATTCATTGTAGATATTTACTTCATTCATTCACTGTGGATATATAGTTATGAATTTATGGATATATAGTTATGAATTTCTGGATATATAGTTATGAATTTATGGATATTTCGTTCATTCATTGTGGATATTTAGTTCAATCATTGTGGATATTTAGTTCATTCATTGTGGATTTTTACTTCATTCATTCATTCATTGTGGATTTTTACTTCATTCATTCACTGTGGATATATAGTTATGAATTTGTGGATATATAGTTATGAATTTCTGGATATATAAAAATGCTATTGCCGGAAATCGAACCTGATTTCTTTTTTAAGTGGGACGCGCATTTTTTAAACCAAAACGGCGCCGTTTTGCAGCCGTATGCACCTTGCAAGGTGCATTCGGTTGCACAGCATAATTTGCGTGTTTAATCTAATTCAAATGTATTTTTTCAGCCCAAATGATTTGATTGAACTCAAATTCATCTCAAGCCCAACCCATTTATAATAGTAACCCTATCTACATTTATATCTATTTATAATATGTTTATATATATATATATATATATATATATATATATATATATATATATATATATATATATATATATATATTTGTTTGTTTTTCCCCTTCAAATTTGACAACCAAACAACCCCTGTAGCCTCTTTGTCTCTCTCGTCTCACTCTCTGTAAGAGAACAAAACCAAACAACACCATCAACCCCATTTTTTCCGTTTCTTTCTCTCTCTTCCCCTCACCTCCCTCTCGTTTTCCCGTGACAAGGCAGACCAAGAACCCGGCAGCTGTAGTGAACGGCAGTGGTGGTAGCTCACTCCATGTACATCGTCCGGCGACCTTTCTCGACGAGCTGCAGATCGGGCAAGTGAGCGGCGACCTTCTCTCCGGCGAAGCAGGTAGCGAGATCAGGCGACCTCCTAGTGGTGTAGATCGACGGCAGCAACAGCATGCCAATGGAGCACCAGCAGCCTCCCCTCTCCTCTGTTTTTCCAGCGAGCTTGCAGCAGAGTGGAAGGTGGACAGCGTTAACCATTTTCCGACGACGTATAGCTCCGGCAACGACGACTCCCCGGCGACAGTAGCGGCTCCGGCGAAGGCGGTTGGACCTCCTCCCCGGCAGTGAAGTTTTTGGAGGATGAAGCTTACGTGATGATTGAGTGTTGTTGTTTGATGAAGAAGCTTACGGGGATAGGGGAAGCGTTGGAGGAAGATCGTAAGATACGTGGTTATTATTAAGCTTAACAGTAGCCTGTAGCCTGTTGGATAATAGAGATTAAGATAGTACTTTTGTTATCAAAGCATAAGGTAGTGTGGTGGTTAAAGCAATGGTTTGGTATATGGTGTACATTGGTTCAATTCTTATTGTCAGTATATAATTTTATGGATTAATGATGCTTAAGTGTTATGGATTAGTAATAGTAGTTATAAAATAAAAGGTTAATGTGGTGGATGTTAGAAAAAATGGAGTGTTTGATGATAGGGAAGTGAGGATTTTCCTCTCCCTCGTATGGGATACAAGAAGATGATGAACTTCTTAAGGGGAAGTTGCTTAAAATGCAGTTCTGTGAAATATCTCAGTGTATATTTTCAGACATTTCTTCTAAGTATATATAGATGCAAAATATATCTGTTTGGAGAAGTTACATGGAAGTTGCTGTAATTTAAAACTCAACTTTCATAAGATAAGATATATCCTGAATGATATATCTATCACCGGAGAAATTATTAAATTTATTTTGAGTCAGTAACTGTATGCAAAATTATATATATATATATATATATATATATATATATATATATATATATATATATATATATATATATATATTCCTTACGCATGAAATCATGCAAAGGATAAATATAAATAATATACATAAATGTAGTTCAATAATCTCAAGCATATAGCTAAATATACCAAGCATGTTAAGTGTAACTTTGAAGCATATAGCTTCAAAATGCATAAATAGAAGAGCATATTCCAAGCATGTTAAGTGTAGTTTTGAAGCATATAACTTCAAAATGCCCCAAAACCTTACGCATTAAAATATCCAAACATGCATTAATACTCTCAAGCATATAGCTATATATCTCAAGCATATAGCTATGTATCTCAAGCATATAGATATATAAAACTCAAGCATATAGCTATATATTCCAAGCATATAGCTATATATCACAAGCATATAGCTATATATCTCAAGCATATATCCGTATAAATTTCTCCCAGTATTTTAATTAACTTTCTACCAAATTAAAATAATATTTACAACTCCACAACTCCAAATATTATTTAAGCTTTCATGGTAGTTCATCTGAAACATTAATCTCCATTACTATATAAATTTTCAACATTCCTCCTCCATTTATATAGTAAAAATTAATACTGTACCAAGATCAATCCAAAACTCATGCATAAATGAAAGTGTCTTAGAGATTGAACTTTCACGTAGTATTATATTCGGTACATAAATTCAGATTGTAGTGGTGGACGAACCTTGAATCACGCAGTCTCTTTGAATAAACGTAGATATTATACACACAAGCTTTACAGTAACTACAACTCAAAATAACTTGACACTATTAAAGGCCATGTGTCTATATCCGTTCATAAGCATTTCCAAACTAAACCCAAACTTGTTGAAGCGGCCACACTTCATGCTCACATAGGCTGATCTTTTATTTCATGCCCTGCACCAAGCATTTTTTCAAAAGATCAGTTAAGAGTAAAACTCATCCCTACTACAATGCAGACCAAGTACTTACTTTAGGGATACTTTTTAATATAGTACTTGCCGCCAATAAATGAAGTAATCATCTACATTGAACTCAAGGCCTAACGTGATAACTTAGGCGTGAGTTGAGCTTTCCTTCATCTCATGACTATCAACGGGTTTCAAACCTATCCCTTCCGATGTCTTTAAAACCATGCCCCTTGCCAAGTCTTTTGTAAACGGATCCGCTAGATTGAACCGGGACCGTACAAAGTCTAGTGCTACAACACCATTACTTAAGAGCTCTTTCACATAGCTATGTCGCAAGCCTATGTGTCTTGACTTGCAATTATAAACACTGTTATATGCTTTGGCTAGTGTAGTAGCGCTGTCACAATGTACTAAAATAGGTGACATCGATTTTGGCCAAACTGGAATTTCAAGAATTAAATTCCTTAGCCAATCAACTTCTTTGCATGCTGTTGCCAATGCAATAAATTCAGATGCCATAGTTGAGTCTGAAATACAACTTTGCTTTTCAGAAGCCAGGAGATAGCACCTCCTCCAAGCAGAAATACCCATCCACTAGTTGAGGAATAATCTTCCTGATTTGATATCCAACTAGCATCATAATATCCTTCAAGTATGGAAATATCTTTTGAATATTTTAAACCATAATTAATGGTTTTATTCAGATATTTTAACATTCTTTTTAATGCCATCCAATGTACTGCACTAGGATTACTAGTGTATCTACTCAGTTTCCCTACTGCAAAAGCAATATCAGGCCGAGTACTTGTCATTGCATACATAAGGCATCTTATCACTTTAGAATACTCCAATTGTAAGACCGGATCACCTTCATTTGGTATTAACTTCAACGAAGGATCCATTGGAGTAGAAACTGGGGAACCACTAAAGTGATTAAATCTTTTTAACACTTTCTCAATGTAATGAGATTGTGTTAACTAACACCATCCTGAAGTTTAATTATTCTTATTCCAAGAATAACTTCTGCTTCTCCCAAATCTTTCATGGAGAAACTGGAACTAAGAAAATCCTTAGTTTCCTTAACTTTTTCCAAATCAGTACCAAAAATCAACATGTCATCTACATATAAGCAAATAATAACCCCTTGTCCCTGGTTATTAAATTTGTTGTAGATGCATTTATCTGACTGATTTATTCTGTACCCATTAGCTAGCACCACTTGATCAAACCGATCATGCCATTGCTTAGGGGCTTGTTTTAAGCCATAAATGACTTAATCAATTTGCAAACTTTATTTTCCGACCTGCAACCATGAATCCTTCTGGTTGCTTTATGTAAACCTCCTCCTCCAATTCACCATTTAAAAATGCAGTCTTAACATCCATTTGGTGAACTACTAAATTGTGTATTGCCGAAATGGCAATTAACAATCTAATAGTAGCAATTCTTGCTAATAGAGCATAAGTGTCAAAGAAGTCAACTCCTTCTTTCTGCTTAAAGCCCTGTGCGACAAGTCTGACTTTAAATTTATCAATGGTACCATCAACTTTCATTTTCCTTTTGAAAATTCACTTGCAGCCTATTGGTTTACAACCATTTGGTGGATTAGTTAAAATCCACGTATTATTCCCCATTATAGAATCCATCTCATCATTTATTGCTTCTTTCCAGAAAGCAACATCTTGAGAATTCATGGCTTCCTCAAAGGTGTTAGGATCATCCTCTATATTAAAATAATATAGATTTTTAGTCTCTGTAGACTCCCTTGATCATTCTATCAAGTACATTTGGAAATCTGGTCCGAAAGTTTTTTCCTTTCTTGTTCTTTTACTTTTTCTAAGTTCAGGTTCCTGTGGAACTGCATGATCATATATTTGATCATCAACTTTGGACCCACTAGAACTAGGAATTAACTCCTTAGTTCTATTTATTGATGAAAAATGATTTTCATCAAAGATAGCATCACTGGACTCTATTACGGTATGAACCGAAATAAAGTTATTTGGTTCTATAACATAGAACCGGTATGCTTTGCTGTGTTCCGCATATCCTATAAATATACAGTCTATGCCTTTTCAGCCTTCCGTTTAGGTTCCGGTAACCGTACCACGGCCCTGCATCCCCAAACTTTTAAATAATTCAAGTTTGGTTTTCTTTTGTGCCAAAGTTCATAGGGAGTTACCCTATTTCTTTTGTTAGGAACTCTGTTGAGAATATAACATGCAGTTAGCATGGCTTCTCCCCAGAAACCTTCACTCAGACCAGAAACTAATAACATGCAGTTTACCATTTCTTTGAGTACTCTATTTTTCCTTTCTGCTACACCATTTTGTTGTGGTGTATAAGGAGCTGTGGTCTCATGAATGACACCAATAGATTGGAAAAGTAATGGGTCATAATATTCACCACCTCTGTCAGTACGTAAAATTTTTACTAACTGGCTAGTTTGCAATTCCACCTCCAATTTAAATATTTTAAATTTTTCTAAGGCTTCATCCTTAGAATGCAGGAGGTACACATAGCAGAATCTTGAATAGTCATCAATGAATGTGACTATATATTTTTTATTTCCCAAAGATGGGGTGCTATGAAAATCACACAAGTCACTGTGAATTAATTCAAGTAAAATTGAATTCCTTTTTATACTAGGAAAAGGATTCCTAGTTATTTTATTTAACATGCATGCACTGCATTGTTCTATGTTCTGATCAAAGGATGGAATTAATCCATCTTTAGCCATCTCACATACACGTTTATAGTTTACATGACATAAACGAAAATGCCATAAAGAAGATGTACAAACTGAATACACAGAACCAACAATATTATTGATATTCAACTTAAACATATTGTTACATAGGAAGCCTTGGCCTACAAAGGTACTGGCCTTAGATAAAATAAATCTATCTGCTTCAAACACAAGCTTAAAACCACACTTGTTCAATACAGTGCCAGAAACTAAATTTTTTCTAACATTTGGGGCATGATACACATCTGTGAGCGTTAACTTCTTTCCTGAAGTAAACAATAACTCAACTTGTCCAATGCCTTTGACTTTTACCATGGAATCATTTCCCATGTACAGGCTCGGACCATCATTCAGACCTTTATAAATCTTATATAGATTTATATCCTTGCAGACATGTCTGGTTGCCCCAGTGTCAACCCACCACGAGTCATCAGTCTGCATGACACAAATTTCAGATATCATAGCAATGAAATGTTCAGTACTATCAGAAACAAGATTAATTATTTTACTTTGTTTCCATTGGCCACTTCCCTGGCCATGATCACTAGAATTTTTACCTTCCATTTGTGCCTTTCTTTTCTTCCAGATTTCACAGTCTTTTTTAAAGTGTGGACCGTTGCACACCCAGCATGATACAGATGCCTTTCCTTTTCCTTTCTTCTTAAACTTTGAAGAATTTGTGGCCTTTCCTGGCTTCCCTTTCCCTTTACGGTTCCTACTTGATTTGCCTTCATCAACATAGTTGATGACAGAACCTGAAGCCCCGGTGACCTTTGCACCGCCAGCATTCTTACTTTCTTGCAGTCTGATTCCCTCCTCAACCCGAAGGTCGATGCCCAACCGTTCCATGGTAAGTTCTTCCTTTGTATGTTTCAAGGTACGTTGTACCTTTTTCCAGGAAGGGGGCTGATAAGGGCAATGGCTATGGAATCATCCATA
>NW_017617365.1:1324656-1452156 GCF_001879475.1 Ipomoea nil
AGTCATTGAAATTCTAAATTGAATACATCCTTACAAACTTTCAATGATTTTGATTCTTATCATTTATAATTTTCTTACAAAAGATTTATAATATATCATAAAATTTTCTTATTACGTAGTTCTTCACCCACATCAACATTCTCAACATTATTATTTCTATCTATAGTATGTTGAGACTTATATGCTAATTACTTATATATATTATTAATAAATATAAAAAAAAATTATTTCATTAGAAAATCATAACAATATTGAATAATAAAATTTATAATAAAAGAATTGATCAAATAAAATATTTAAAAATATAATTACAAGTTTCATAAAATTAAAAAAAAATCTAATATATATATATATATATATATATATATATATATATATATATATATATATATATATATATATATATATATATATATATATATATATATATATATACTTGATATATTGCTAGGCATCACGCAAAGAACTATTATTTGCAAGAGCAATTTGAGACCGCGAACAACAACAAGGTGTTACTGTTTGCAACCCCAAATTGTTGTTGCGAACAGTAGTTCGCTATTCGTAGTAACTTGTTGTTAAAAAAACAAAGAAAAAATATATATTACGAATATAAACATAAAAAGAATAAAAATCAAAATATATAAGTATTTATATGAATATTATGAAATATATACTAAATTTTGATGATGAAAAATTTACTTTGTTCATGTATTTAGGGAGAATTAGAGAAAGTTCGGGATAAAAAAATTCATAGAAAAAATAAAAATCAATATAAACAAGCAATAATGAAGTAAAAATAATATTATTTCGAATTTTTAGAGGAAGTTGTAAAGTTTAGGAGAGAGAGAAAAATTGGTAGAGTTTAGGTATGAGGAAAATATAGGATAATGAAGAAAAAAGTAATTTTATTAAATTTAGATAGGTTTATAAAGTTTAAATTGGGAGAAAGAATAGAGTTTAAATAGAGAGAGACAACATTCAAAGTTGTTTAAAAGAAAATTTTGAAATATGAGGGTTGATGGTTGGATTTCAACTATTTATATTTGAGAAGAAAAAGTCTACAAAAGTCATAAAATTAAAAAGTCTACAAAAGTTCATAACTTTTTGAATACCACGTGACTTTTAAAGACTCTCTAAAAGTCTTAATCGAATATCACACGACTTTTAAAGACTCTTTAAAAATCTTAATTGAATACCGCCCGACTTTTAAAGACTCTCTAAAAGTTTGAATTGAATACCCCCAAACTTTTAAAGTTCATAAAAGTCTTTAAAACTCTATGAAAGTCATGATTGAATACACCCCCCTAAGATTTTTAAAGAGTCTTTAAAAGTCATGTGGTATTCGATTAAGACTTTTAAAGAGTCTTTAAAAGTCATGTGGTATTCAAAAAGTTATGAACTTTTGTAGATTTTTTAAGAGTTAATAACCAAAATGGTCCCTTGACTATTGCGAAATTACCAATTTAGTCCTCGACTATTTTTTTTACCCAATAAAGTCCTCGACTTTGTAAATGTTAACCAATATGGTCCTCCGTTAAGTTTGGGATCTAAAGTCTGTTAAAATTGAGGGTAATAAAGGAATTTCACAGCCTATTGTCCCCCACAATCACCCTCTTAGCTGCCACCGGAGATGTGCTCCGGCGATCCACCACCACAGGCTCCACCGTGCCTCCACCATTCCCCTACAACTTTCACAGATTGACGAACTTTGCATTTTTTTTTTTTTGTCGAACACGTGCCCTTGTTTTAATTTCTTTGATCATGACATTCTCATCTACAACGTAACCCTAAGCTAAGAGCCACTTACACAGAGACTATCATACAAATCCACAAACAAAATGCCTTAGCTAAGTTTAGTACCTTTGGCACATTATCTATGATCTGAGAATGTTGGGTAAGATCCCCTATCTTGCGCCAACGATTTTCCACAGCAGAATCTGGACATGGAGTACCGCTCCGGTCGATCCCCATTTTCCCCTGTTCTACTAACAAAATATGTACATAAACCTCAGAAAATCACAAAAATTGGAAAGATGATTTTCCATATGAACGATCTGAATCAGCGCCGGAATCATATCCACTCGGAGTCCGGTTCGGTGTTGCCCAAGAAACTGCGCTAAGGGCACCGGAACCGGCAGCCTTCTTCTTCAAATTCCCAAAACCAGAAGCAGGGACCAAATTGGAAGCCGATCTAACCAGCATTCTGAGAACCCTATCCATGACCTGCACTCGCCTCGGCGGGAGCGCCTAACTCGACCTACTTTAGGGTTGTTGCCGCCGGTACTCCATCTCCCAGATTCCAGTGCGGCGGAAAAATTAAAGTAGAGATCAGAGAAACAGAGAGAGAATTGGAGGTAGGTGTTATCTGTTGGTGGGGTTTTTAATTGTGGAGATGTTTGGCATGTAACTAAGGCGATGACGCATATTTATAGGAAGATGTCTTCGCCAATGATTCCATAGAGCTCTTGCGCCACAGCGGGATCAATTTCCATAATCGATCGGAGGGTCGGTGGTGGTTGTGGATGCCGCGGCAGAGAAGGAGAGGAAATGGAGGCACGGTGGAGAATGAACAGGCATGGGGCTGTTGAGAGGAAGGTTCTAGACCATGAGCTAGTGAAATTCCTTTATTACCCTCAATTTTAACAGATCTTAAACCCAAACTTAACGGAGGACCATATTGGTTAACATTTACAAACTCGAGGACTTTATTAGGTAAAAAAAATAGTTGAAGACTAAATTGGTAATTTTGCAATAGTCAAGGGACCATTTTGGTAATTAACTCATTTTTTAATTTCAAGACTTTTGTAGACTTTTCCTTCTCAAATATAAATAGTTGAAATCCAACCATCAACCCCAAGATTTCAAAATTTTCTTTCTAACAACTTTGAATGTTTTCTCTCTCTATTTAAACTCTATTTTTTCTCCCTATTTAAACTTTATAAACCAATCTAAATTCAAAAAAATATTTTTTTCTTCATTATCGTATATTTTCCTCATACCTAAACTCTATCAATTTTTCTCTCTCCTACACTTTACAATCTTCATCTAAAAATTCGAAATAATATAATTTTTACTTCATTATTGCTTGTTTATATTGACTTTTATTTTTTCTATGAATTTTTTTTATCCCTAAATTTCTCTAATTCTCCCTAAATACATGAACAGTGCAAATTTTTTATCGTCAAATTTTAGTATATGTTTCATAATATTCATATAAATACTTATATATTTTGATTTTTATTATTTTTATGTTTATATTCGTAATATATATTTTTCTTTTTCTTTTTCGAACAGCAGATTACTACGAATACCGAATTAGTGTTTGCAACAACGATTTGGGGTTGCAAATAGTAGCACCTTGTTGTTATTCACAGTCTCAAATTGCTATTGCAAATAATATTTCTTTGCATGATGTCTATCAATAAAAGTATAATTTTTTTTAAATATATTATTAATATTAGATTTTTATTTTTTTATTTTATGCAACTTGTAATTATATTTTTAAATACTTTATTTGATCAATTCTTTTATTATATATTTTATTCTTCAATATTGTTATGAATTTCTAATGAAATATTTTTTTTTTATGTTTACTAATAATATATATAAGTAATTAGCATATAAGTCTCATCATACTATGGATAAAAATAATAATGTTGAGAATGCTGATGTGGGTGAAAAACTATATAATAGGAAGAATTTTATGATATATTATAAATGTTTTGTAAGAAAATTATAAATGATAAGAGTCAAAAGTCATTGAAAGTTTGTAAGGATGTATTAAATTTAGAATTTCAATGACTTTTGTAGACTTTTTAAAATAAAAAGTTGATAAAAGTCTATGAATGTTTTTTATATAGACTTTTATAGAGTCTTATAAAGTTTCAAAAAGTTTTGAACGACTCTATGAAAGTCAATCAAAGTTTATTAAAATCTATCATTTTAAAAGTCTTTAAAACTCTACAAAAGTCATGATTGAATACACCCCCCTTAAAGTTGTCTAAGTGTTGAGATTGTTGGATTAGAGTTTGTGAACAAATGTTTTTCCCAAGTATATACTGTAGTACTTTACATGGTTGAGTGTGGTTATACTTAGCTTTGTGCTAACGGGTGTTTTCCTACTTGTCGTGTTGTTTTGTAAAACCCCTTTCAGGTGGGCTCATCGTTTGAGAGATGATCGAGTTAGACTAGCTTAGTAGATCTAGTAGTCTAAACTCTTAGTATTTTTATCATGATGTTTATTTTGATGGATTTGTAGACCTATGACGTTCAAGTTTGATGATTAGACATCGGGGTGTTTTCCCCCCAAATGACTCTTAATTAAGTAATATGAATGTTAGTTTGTTTTATTGTTTTAGTTCCATCCTTAGCCTGTGCAATCACCATGGAGTGGTGATTGTGGCGGTGACATTCCCACTAGTTTATTTATTAAGTTGATTATCCTCTGCTTAGTTTATGTTAATTTTGGTTTTAGAATTGTAATTATGATTAAGAAAAGTGGGGTGTTACAAAGAGAGCCTTTTATGACATTCAGAACTCCACCTTCAACTATGTATACTTGCACCCCAGAGATTCCAAGGTGCCCAAGGATATCAGATTGCGTTTCAAATCAGGAATATACCGAACATTGGTAAGAGTCCTGACAACGTTATCATGAGTCCAATTCCACTAACCTTGCATTGAGTATCATTACCCAGCAAGACAACTTCACCCATTAACCAGTTTCAGAGAGACGAACCAGTCTTTGTGAGGAAACATGTGGAATGTACAACCAGAGTCCAGAATCCACTTGGTTTCACTCCGTTTGCAACTAGAGCTAACAAATAACATAACATCGCCTTCTGAAATCACTTTCAACAACACTAGCTTCATCGGATTTCTTTTCTCTCTCTTGCTTGTTTTTTAACTTGAAGCATTCAGTCACATCGTGACCCTGCTTCTTGCAGTACTTACAGGATTTGTTGAACTTACGTCATTTGAACTTGGATCTAGATTTTTTTATTGCTACTCTCTGTTTCAAGTGAACGACCCCTTACAGTCAAGCTTTCACCTTTATCCGCAGACTTAATTTCAAAGTCAAACTTTTCTTTGGACAATAGGTCTGACTTAACATTGTCGAAAGTAAGGGTATCACTACTATTACCATACAACATAATTTCTTTGAAATGCTTGTATGATTTAGGAAGAGAGACAAGCAATAAAACAACACGATCCTCATCTTCAATTATGACATCAATATTCTCCAAGTCCAATAAAATAGAATTGAATTCATCCAAGTAAGACTTAATAGAAGTACCTTTCGTCATACGGATTGTGTACAGACGCTTCTTCAGGCGCAACATGTTCGCCAGAGTTTTGGCCATGTAAAGCGAATCGAGCTAGGACCATAAACCTGACGCAGTCGTCTTACTTACTACCTGATGTAGAACCTCTTTAGACAGGCACAAAAGAATGGTTGAACGTGCCTTGTCATCCAAATCTTCCCAAGTTTCATCTGTCATTGTAGCTGGTTCCTTCTTCTTCCCAGCTAGTGCTTTCTTCAAACCGTTCTGGGTTAGAATGGCTTCATCTGAGCCTTCCAGATAGAAAAACTAATTTTCCCATCGAACTTTTCGATATCGAACTTGGTAGCAGTCGACATCTTTGAAAATAATTCTCAATTAAACTGTTCTTATAGCACTTGTTAGAAATATAATAGAATAATGTGGAAACGAAGAATAAAAAATTGAGAATTATATAAGTTAAATAATAGAAATATGAAAAATATATAAATGACAAATTATGAAATTGATGAATTGGAAAAATATAAAATATATATATTAATCTCAAAAACAGTAAAAGAAAACAAATATATATATATATATATATATATATATATATATATATATATATATATATATATATATATATATATATATATGTCTACGTAAGGAAATAAAACAAAGAAAAGAAAGCAAAATGAATGGCTTATGAATGAATTACAATTGATGAATAATGCATTGAAATCAATGAAACTAAACTATTTATACATGCAAGAAGAGAGATAAATGTGGCATGTACATTGAGGAAGGGAAAACGTGGCTGCGGATTGAGGTGAGGAACGTGTGCGACATGGCTGGTGTAGAGGATGACGCAATCTCCACAAATTTGAACCACAAAACACATTAAATTCTAACATTTAGAATCTGTATTCTCATTATAGGGTTATATACATAACCAAACATCAATATTATGATAATTATTTTAATTTCACCCTACCACCAAACATGCAAAATACTTTACCAAAACTTATTATCATTATTAAGTATTTGATTTTCTTGTTTAAAACAAACACAGCCTAAGTTTTAGCACTAAAGCTTTAATTTTTGGGGAGCATTCGGCTTTAATCTGTGGAAGAAGAGAGATGGACGGCCTTTTACACTTGGCGTGGATGCTCTGATCTATTAAGGAGAAAACCAACCGATTTGAATGCATATATAGATTGATACTGATCCAGTCTAGATCTATATGGGTAGAATAGAATCTAAAGAAGTGGAAGTTGCTTGTTGCAGCTTGAAATTGCGGTGTCCCTTATTTATGACAGGTCACTTGCTTATACTCATAAAAGTGACCTCGTTCTTGGCTGAACTTTTGAAGGTTTGCTCTTCTACTATGTTTAGTTTCTAACCTCTAGCTCATCTTAGATGCTAAGAGTTCATTCATATGGAAGTTCGGTGCGGGTGTTAAGACTTACTTTACTAACGTTCGGTACCCATATAAAGAGGGTGTAACACCCCAAATTTACACTTTCGAGCCTAGGTTAAATCAATACTAAACAAAGGGACGAAGGTAACGAAAGATTAAGAGAACATTCATTTAATTACATCTGGGGATGCTACCGTAGTGACCACCTATACAGAGATGATTACCCGGCTAAATTACTAAGTCAAATCCTCAAGATAAACATAATGGTTCACAGACCCGATAGCTAGAGTCAAAGCTCGAGGCAACAGAAATGAGGCTCATAGGCCTAAGTGTCTAAGCACTAACAAAATAAGAGGGAAAACAGCATAAGTCATAATCCTACATCACAACTAGATGGTCTAAAAGTAGCCGAACATAAGGAGTTAGAGGCAAAAGAAACTACGATCTCTAACTCCCTCATAATGCGCTCAGCATTGTTGGAAAAATAGCTTAAAATGGCATAAAATGGCATGTTAAGTGGCTATTTTGTGGTACAATTATCAGTGGGGTCCACTTCCGATTTGGGGCGGGTCAAAGTGGATTCGGGTTCTTCGTAGTAAGACGAAGAGATTGATATATTGTACGCTTAAAACGGATAATGGGTGAATGAGATATTGATTCTCAAAGTAGACCCATTTAAGTTGGGAAATGAAGGGAAAATGTAGGACTTTGTCCCACATTGGTTTGGAAACAAGATTTGCCCCCCTTATATACATGAGCTCTTTTCAAGCTTGTAGAATTGTATAGCATAGAGGCTCTCTCGCGCGGGGGGGTGGGGGGGGGGGGGGTGCAAATCAAAATCCAACTAGAGGACATCAAAAAGGCTTGATTCAAGCTCGAGCTCGCGTGCGCTGGCACCTGCGGGCACGAATGTCGTCTGGAAATTGGCGGGCTAAGTTATGCCAAACTTCGGTATCGTTTTCCATCTGTTATAGTCACTTGGCTCGGCCGAAACCGAGAACACCACTATCGTGCTGTGCTACAGAGAACACGAGAGGTTGTGGTGCACCGAGAGCAAGACTCTCGTGCAACGGTGAACACGAGAGGTGTACTCTCGTGTTGCACCATCAAAAAGGCTTGATTCAAGCCCGAGCTCGCGTGCGCTGGCACCTGCGGGCACGAATGTCATCCGAAAATTGGCTGGCCTTGCGGGCTAAGTTATGCCAAACTTCGGTATCGTTTTCCATCTGTTATAGTCACTTGGCTCGGCCGAAACCGAGAACACCACTCTCGTGCTACAGAGAGCACGAGAGGTTGTGGTGCACCGAGAGCAAGACTCTCGTGCAACGGTGAACATGAGAGGTGTACTCTCGTGTTGCACCATAGCACGAGAGGTGTACTCTCGTGGTGTACCACAGCACGAGAGTGTGTACTCTCGTGCACCCCAACGGTCTGAAACCCGAAAGTGCAGAAGATTAAACTCATCTGTTACGGAATTAATACTGTTTTAATTCCAATTTTAATTCTGAGTTTAATCCTACTTAGTGGTGACCGTTACAGGTGTTACACAATTGGTTTTAACACCAATTTAATGGCCATGTTGAATGCTATCACTCCAACATCCCTATATAAAGAGAGGTAGAAGCAGTAGCATTTTACACACAGTGTAGAAACAAAGGAATTCCAGTAGCTTTATTCTCTCAAAAACTCTGCTTCTACTATCTTCTTTAGCCAACCAGTGTTCCAAGCTTTGCTTTGTTCGACGGGTTCCTTGTTTAGGTGCTTAAACAAGGAATCGTAGCACGTTTTATCCTGGGAAACCTAGGCTACAACGCTCCTAGCACTTGTGGGAGGTAGCAAATAAGGTTTTAAGGAAAAGAACCTTGTGTTCGAACTCGTGCTAAACCTATACCCAAACACTCAACCTTTTCCTTCCCAATTTTTCTGTTTTCCCATATAATATTAATCTTTCCGTAGGATTATTATTATTTTGGGATTTTCAACCATATTACCCAACAAGCATTCGACCAGTAAAATTGAAATGGGTTAAGTAAAAACAAAACGAAGGAACCCGGTTAGCATAAAATGCTAAGTATAACTCACTCAACTCTGTAAAGTAAATAATGATCTCTAGGCTTAAGATGCGTCATTTCTACCTTGGCAGGAGCTGCTGCTGGTGCTTTTTTTGTTGGTGGTGCCTTGCCCGGTGATGTTTCTTTTGCTACTAGAGCTTTCGCCTTCTTTTTAGTAGGAGTGGTGGCAACCGCTAGACCATCAGCGTTTTTCTTCTTAAAACCAGGAGGCTTGGTCTGCATGTAGTAGTGGTTGCGGTGTGCTACTACGCCTTCTCGTAGCTTGACAACTTTCGCCAACAAGAAATCTAAATCCCACATGCTTGGTGAGAGTTCGATTCTCAACGCACCGCTGAACACACGATTTTAAGCAATTGTATACTACCATACTACAGGGCAGTTGTTGAGGAGAGCACCCAGCATTGTGAACTTCGCCTCTGTCACGTCGTATGTGCTGGCAACTCGTCTTTCCATAACCTTTCTAAGTATGTCTACGACGTGCTCATACTCCAGCTTCAATAGCTTCTTCTTCAAAGAAAACTTTAACTTGGCTAGGGCGTCTTCTCCTCTGGCAGCTTGCCACAACTTATCCTAGTTATAGGCATGGCCGGAATTGTCCGATTTATCACATTCTCTCATTGAAAAGTTGAAATGTGCTCGAATATCAACATGGACGATGGTGACTTCTGTTCTGTTCACGGTGAATAAAATGGCATCTTTCGTCTCGGATAGCTTGGAGTTTACAAAGAACTCCGTTGCATACAAGTGATGGATCTGCTTGTAGTCGAAGGTAGCAAACTTCATTAGTCCTGTATCTTATATACACTTCAGGACCTTCTGAACCATATTATTGTTGTCGCTATGGCGGAGATAACCTACTTTATCAACCATAGAACCAGTCTTGACTCTGCTGCTAAGTTCTAAGATAACTTGCTCGTCAGTCACTGGGCAGAGTCAACGCTACTTCCCGTGTCAACCAGCACCCGTCGTGTAACCTACCCCTGGATGTCCATCGCGATAACCAGTGCGTCTCGATGTGGTGTGAGACCTCTAGGTAGGTTGTCATCCATAAAGAAGATCGGCTCCTTACACATTTTCTTATGGTCTGCCTCCTGGAACGCTATCACTCCCACGTATAGCTGCCTGGTGCGAGCCTTTCGGGCCGTAGCGGAAACACCACCTTCGTGACCGCCCACTATCATGTTTATTACCGGCTTGTGCCTCCAGTTCCTGTCCCCGTCCTCCTCTCACGCGGGCTGCTTACCCTTGTCGGCAGCTTTTGCCCCGTTCTAATCGGTCATCCCCTTCTGCCCTGCTAAGCTTGGCCTGCACCACTGATTAGGGGGCAGTGGCCGTCCACGCTTGATGAGCGCCTCAATTTCTTCCTTTAAACCTTCACATTCCTCCGTGTAATGGGTGCTCGTGCGGTGTGACACAGACACACTTGTAGTTCACGGTTCTCTTTTAGGAAGCGTGGTCAAAAGATTAGATGATATGGGGGTCGTGTGAGGATGTGAGATGAAAAGAGTTAAAACAAGGTTAGTGAGAACCACCCCGAGTGTCGTACTCAAGGAGTGATAACTTGGAAGCGTCAAGCCTACTTTATAGTGAGGGTGTTTGAGTTTGAGATTCTTGGTTGAGCAAGGGTATTAACAAGATGCAAGTAGATCAAGAGAGCAATTTGAAAGTAAAGAAGAGAAAATGAAATAAAGGAAAGGGAAACGGGCTCGGATTGTGTTTCGATTGCATTGCACGGGTGGCCAAACCGAAGGTTGAGCGATTAGAGAGTGTTTTGACACTAGACAAGAGGAATGGCGTTGCTAGTGCGTCGCCGATCCGGTCTAAACGCCTCTCGTAGGAATTCTCATTCTCTACGAGGCATTCTATTGAACATCTTGCCTACATTCCTTTCATCTTGCCTACATTCCTTTCCGATCCTTACCCTCATAGGATCTAAGGATAGGAACTGCAAGAGACGGGGGCTAGGTTTATGTCTCAATCTGTTGACAACACAACCCTTCCTAGATCTACAAGCATGTGGTGCACTCACACACAAGAGTCTTAACGAAGCTACTCTTCCAACAAGTCATACATGCCAACAACATTCAAAATCACAAAATCACAATACACATCAATCAAATGCAATCTAAACAACAATCCTTGCCCCTAGAATTTTAGCAAAGCATGATAAATCCCAAGATCAAGCAATTAGGAAATAGATGAAATGCAAAAGATAGATAACAAGAATAGAGCTTATATTTCACCCAATCCAAGCTAGATCTCTTCAAATGGTGGTGAGAAATGAGAGATCCAAGCTAGAGAAACTTTAGATCTTCAATCTTCCTTCCAAAGTATCTACATTTAAGGCTAAAACCCTAGAAAAATGTAAACTAGCCTAAACCTAAAGCTACCTCTAAGAAACTTCTCTCTAGAATTGTTGAATGATGAATTGAACTCCTCCCAAATGCTGAATTTTTGCCCTCTTATTCGCACTCCTATTCACGCACGGCCTCATGCCTTGAGGCCGGCATGAATAGGGTATAAGTCTTCCTTTTTGCTGCTCCGCTTGGCTGCTCTCATTCCCCGTTCACGGCGACCTCACGCCGTGAGGAAGGGCGTGAATGGGAATTAATTCTCATTCTGTCCCTCTTCCCGTTCGTAGTCCCGGCGTGTTTGGTCCTCGTTCGCGCGCTTGTCTCGGCCTTGCTTATTTTCGCCTTTTTACCATGTTTTCTGTCCACAAATACTTGAAAATAGATAAAATGTAATCGGGAAGGTATTTCTGTTCTAAGCTGCACTTTTAGGGTATTTTGCTCTAAAAACACAACTTCTAAGTTAAAATTTCTACTATACTAATAAGAGCCCAAGAGAGTTAGGCCTATAATGGGTAGAAAAAATGGCGGTCAAATTTTTTAATCAAATGAATGACTCAGATTGATCATATTTTAATTTTTCCTTAAGATTTCCTAATTTATCCTTAATGAATATGATATACCCGTTAACTTTTCCGTTAAGTATTATCTTTTCCGTTAATTTCTGTTAGTTCACCGTTAACTTAATCATTGATTTCAATAAAAAAGGTCTTAGTTTCGAACCACATCCCAATCAAAGTTGGCATAATTAGTACTCTATTTTACTCTTATTAAATTAAATAATAATTTAGTAGCTACAACAAAAAATAATACATATGCATTTCTTTAATTTAGAATTATGTGTCTACAATGCCTTTATTCAAAAAAATTATTCATTATCAATAAATTAAATAAGAGAAATAATTTCTATAACACCCCGTGTTACGGCCTCTAACCCAAACTAATTATTTAATTACTTACCCTTAAAAGAGAATTAAATTCCCTTAATTAATTAGGAAGGGTCCACCATAGACCATGGACCCTTATCCCTAAACCAAACTCTTAGTCCTATAAGGAATAGAATTAGTAAATCCATACCATTCAGACCATAATTAAGACTCTTAGATATATATAAGGACATAGGATGCACCTAGAATTCACACCACAATAGATTCCACCACACAAGAATTCCCAAGAATTCCCCTATCACCAAACGTAGGAGAAATCAAGAAGAGGAGATCTTAGAGAAAGAACCTTAGTAGCCAAGGATTCTAATTAAGGCTAAGAGGTAACCCATGTCTCAACAAAACCTATTTTCCTTGCTATAATCTTCTTCTTTGGCTCCATTGATATGCAATTCTATGCTTGTGTCTTGATAAAGCTTTTATGATAATTATGATATAATCTTGATATTTATGAGATGATCTTATGTGTTGATCTTGATAATCTTGATGATTATGAGGGAATCTTGATAATTGTGTGTTGAACTTGATATTCTTGATATTCTTGATTTTAAAGATAAAGTCATGATCTTGTGATTTAAATATAATTAGAGCCCTAGGTTAAATCATGGATTTCGTATTGTGATATATTCTTGGTATATTTGCGGTGGGATTTTGTATATTCGGGTATTGAGTCTTGTCTGTGTTTAGAAGTCATGTTAGGATGTATTTAACGTGATTCTTGGTTTTGATCCATTGTTTGATTACATGGTGTTGTCATTTGTGTTTAAATGTGTCTGGACATGGTTTCGGGTTCCACGAAAGATCCCGAGACTAAAATACTACAAAAGAGTCAGTGGGGGTAGGGGAACCCGCCACCTACCTGCTGCCCCAAATAGGGCCGCCGGCAGCGGGCAGGCGACTGCCTGCCGGCGGTAGAGCCGTCAAAACGGGCTTAGCCCGCCCCGCCCCTACTTAGGTAGGGGGCGGGTTTCAAAAATACGGGACCGTTTAGGAGCGGGCTTTTTTGGCCCGCCCCGCCAAGCCCGCGGGCTACCCGCGATTATTTTATTTTATTTTATACAAAATATTTTTATATAAAATATGCACTTTAAAATTATTGTTATGTTTAATGTTTGGACTTTGAAGTTGTGACTAGTTTGATGTTTGATGAACTATGCTTTATGTAATATTTAATGTTTGATTATTTTGTTTTATGTGAGTTATAACTTATGTATCAATTTATTTTAATTAGTTTGATGTTTGATTCACAATATTTTTTTTTAAAAATAGGGGGTTTGGGCGGGGGCCCGCGGGCCACTGGCGGGGCGGTCCGGGCTTGTAAAAACCAGGATCGTTTAGGAGCGGGCTTTTTTAGCCCGCCCCGTTTAGGCCCGCAGCCCGCCGGGCTTTGGCCCGCCCCACCCCGCCAGCCCGTATTGACAGCACTACCGTCGGGCACCCGCTACCTTAAGTGTGCCGCCGGCGGGTGGTCCTTCACCCGCCGGCCACCCGCTGGTTTTCCCAGTGTGGAATGGTGGTTTTCCCCGTTTGATGTTTCCCCGTGCCCCGTGGTGTCCCATTGGACCCCGTTTGTCGTGCCTGATTCTAGTTTGATGTTTCGGGTACCGTTCGTAGGATAAAAGAGTCTTAGGTATTGCATGCTAGTTGAATTGGTAACCCGTTGGCCTAGGTGAAAGATGTATGAACCCCTTAGGCATATTCCTAGTATGTGGTTGACCACGCATAAATTTTATTTATACGTTCTTCCCCCTTCCCAATGTGCTAATGTGGGTTGCATGTGCTTGCTATGTGTTATGTGTGCATGATACCCCAATTGGTTGCGATCAATTGGCTATACGGGCAGTTGGATAGGTTGAGAACCATCGGCTATTAACCAGGCCGGTTGCGATCGGTCAGGTATATAAATATTATATAGGGCTGCGGTCCACCGTTTGGTTGCGATCAAACGTTATAAATGAGTTGCGGTTCATAATCTGGTTGCGATCAGAAATATACACAAATTGGGCTGCGGTCCACCGTTTGGTTGCGATCAAACGTTATGATGAGCTACGGTTCATCGGTTGGTTGCGATCAACCCCTTCGTGCTGCGGTACGAGGCAGGGTGCTTCGGGGCCGTGTTAGCGCTATATGCGCTGACCCTCATATATGGGCATGCGATTGGTCCTGCGGCACCACCAAAGTGTGCTTATGTGTTGAGATAATGATTGAATACTGATATGTTGAGGTGGAATAAACTTGTGACCTTAGGGCGTATGCTAGTATCTTTATATGCATGATTATAACTGATAAATGTGCTTGTCCTTACTTGTTGAGTCTACTCTCGGTTTTAAACTAGAGTCTCCTAAGTATATATATCTTCCGGCTTCAAAATGGTTTTCATATATATATATATATATATATATTGTATTTTAACGCGTTGGAGTGGTTTACCAGCATTATTCGCTAAACAGATATATTTGGCTTTCAGGCACAGATGGGTAGCTCCGGAGCGCGCTAGAGGACCCAAGGCTTAGATAGTTAGCTTCCTTATCGGCCTGCGTGCCATGATGATGTAATGACATTGTTTTGAGGATGATTATATAGTTTAGCCTGTGCATCTGAGTTCTCCAGCTCAGATATGGCATAGAACCCCAAACACTTTTGTTTAGTATGCTCTGTTTTGGGATTTAATGATAGTATTACCTTTATTTCATAAGTATTCAAAGTTTTAAATTTTAGGGGTGTTATAATTTCATTTGTTATATTGTATTTTTTTTCTCCAATATAAAAATTCTTTAAATTCAAATTCATCAATTGATTATATTCGCTACATTGTCCTTACAATGTCTTTATTAAAAAAAATATTCATTATCAATAAATTAATTAAGAGAAATAATTTTATTAGTTATATTGCCTTTAAATTTCTCCAATGTAAAAATTCTTTACATTCAAATTCATCAATTGATTATATATTCACTACATTGTCTATTATCTTTTTTGTGCACTATTTTTTAAATTAAATATCAAAGTTATAATACAAAATAATGCTATATATTTATTTACCAAGTATTTTATTAATATCATAATTTTTTTTAAAAAAATATAATTAATAAAGTCTATTATATTAACTACTTGAGTGATTTGTTGACAAAGAAAGTATTTAAATCACACAACAAATTGAAATGAGAACTACCTCGCAATGCCCTTGTTTGACAATCAGCAGTTAGTGGTTAGCATTAGAGGATTATATTAACGAATTTGGCCTGCGAATTATATCAACGGTTAGTAAAAAGATATTTGGAAAAATTAGTTGTTTAGATTAACATGTAAAATGACCTAATGGTATAATAATAATAATAATAATAATAATAATAATAATAATAATAATAATAATAATAATAATAATAATAACAATAATAACAATAATAACAATAATAACAATAATAACAATAATAACAATAATAACAATAATAATAATAATAATAATAATAATAATAATAATAATAATAATAATAATAATAATAATAATAATAATAATAATCATAATAATAATAATAATAATAATAATAATAATAATAATAATAATAATAATAATAATAATAATAATAATAATAATAATTGTTTTAAAAAAATAAAAAAATAAAAAAATATAATTGAGCCAACCATATTAACTACTTGAGGGATTTATTCACAAAAAGAATATTCAAATCACACAACAAATTGAAGTGGGAAACTATCTCGTAATGTTCTTATTTGGCAATCAGCAGTTAGCTTTCCAACATTAGTATATATTTAATATTTTATGCCCTAATTTTTATTTCCTCTCCCTTATGTCCCGTATTTAGTTTCAACCATACTTATACAATTGTTTTATTGACAATTATAATCAATCTTGACTATATTATCTTGCATTTGTAAACTTAGAATAATTGCCTATTTAAATAAGTGAATTTAACATTCAATTATCTATGCATGAATAATTCCAATATAATATTTTCTTGATATACTTTAAAGTACTTATTTAAAAAAAAAAAAAACACATTGGACATTATCCCAATCGCGCAATGCGCGTAAAAAACTAGAGCCCAAGAGAATTGGGCCTAAAATGGGTAGAAAAAATGGCGGTTATATTTTTTAATCAAATGAATGGCTCAGATTGATCAGATTTTAAATTTTCCTTAAGATTTTCTAATTTATCCTTAATGAATATGATTATCCGTTAACTTTTCCGTTAAATATTATCTTTTCTGTTAATTTCTGTTAGTTCATCTTTAACTTACTCATTGATTTCAATAAGAAATGTCTTAGGTTCGAACCCCATCCCAATCAAAGTTGGCATAATTAGTACTCTATTTTACTCTTATTAAATTATATATAATTAAATAATAATTTAGTAGTTATCAAAAAAAATAATAATTTAGTAGTTACAACAAAAAAATAATACATATGCATTTCTTTAATTTAGAATTATGTGTCTATAATGTCTTTATTAAAAAAAATTATTCATTATCAATAAATTAAATAAGAGAAATAGTTTCATTAGTTATATTGTATTTATTTTTCTCCAATATAAAAATTCTTTACATTCAAATTCATCAATTGATTAAATTCGCTACATTGTCACTACAATGTCTTTATTAAAAAAAAATTATTCATTATCAATAAATTAATTAAGAGAAATAATTTTATTAGTTATATTGTCTTTATATTTCTCCAATGTAAAAAATATTTACATTCAAATTCATCAATTGATTATATTCACTACATTGTCTATTATATTTTTTGTGCACTATTTTTTAATTAAATATCAAAGTTATAATACAAAAAAATTCTATATATTTAATAAAGCCAATCATATTATCTACTTGAGGGATTTGTTAACAAAGAGTATTCAAATCATATTATCTACTTGAGGGATTTGTTAACAAAGAGAGTATTCAAATCACACAACAAATTGAAGTGAGAACAATCTCGCAATGTCCTTGTTTGACAATCAGCAGTTAGCGGATTATATTAGGGAATTTGACCAGAGAATTATATCAACGGTTGGTAAAAAGATATTTGAAAAAATTAGATGTTTAAATTAATAATAATAATAATAATAATAATAATAATAATGGTTAGGGATATATTGTATGAGTTTTGATGAGCCAAATGTATTTTGTAGACCCCAATTTTATTTTATTTGAGTCAGTTCTGGTTCACAAAGTATAGTGCACCACTGCCATGAAGTCTACGTGAAAGCAGCATTGAAGGAAGAATAAATGAAAGCGGGATCATAGCTTAACACATTTATTAAGCATCAAGTTATTAAAGGTTGAGATGGACGAGATGGTAAAAGACTTATTAAAGCATGCTTGATGTGAGATGATCCATAGTTTGATTTTTATTGGGATCATTTTTGGTGTAAAGAGAAATGTTATCATGAAGAAACATTTTTATAACATGATAGTAAGATATATCGGATGATGACGTCACAGTGTGGTATGGCTTGTGAAACCCACGTGAAGAGATAAGACAAAAGAATTTAAGTCTTGAGATGTATTAATTGGTTACTTAGCCGAGATGGAAGAAGCTTTGCAAAGCAAACCAATTGATTCACAGTTCAATTCCCACTTGAAGCAATTTTATGAACACATGATATTAAGATCATGATAGTAGCCTAACATGATACTAGTTCATGACATCAAAGGAGCTCTGACATCATCATGATAAAATAGTTAGACAGAAACATTCTTTTGAAGCTCTGTTTCTGCGAAGGAAGTCGAAGGGGAAGAAGAAGCTGATATACGAAGGAAATCTTTTTAATACTCAAGCAAGAATCAACAGATAAATTATTTGATCAACTTGGCACATCAGATCAATAATTTAACAAAAGTCATGATAGAGAAATTCAAATTTGGAGGCTATCCATTCCAAAGAAAAGCTTTGTCAGATTAAAGGAGAGCAACGACAAGATTACTCAAAATCTTCTGAAAGACGGCGAAATGACTTTGCAGACCAAGTTGGCAAAATTATTTGATCAACTACAATTCAAAATGGATGATTGAGATCGAAAGTTGATCAATGGGCAAATAGCTTTCATTGGCTATAAAATGCCCAAGCAGACTTGAAGAAAAAAAAACAGATTTACAAAAAACTTGAACAACGAAGAAAATTATCCAATCAATCATCAAGTGATATATTGAGCTATACACGATAGAATTCAAGTCTGAGAAAAGAAATCCTTGTATTTCATTGTAAATCTTCTACTGAGTGTAGAAAAGGGGTAGAGTAACTGGAGAGAGTGAAAAACCCAGTTGGAGTGTAGCTTTGTGCGTAGCACTCGGTGGTAAAGGGAAGAGTAACAAGGGGAGCTTGTGAAAACCCAGTGAGAGCGTAGCTTGGTGCGTAGTTCTCGTAGTGTAGGAGTACAGCTTGGTGAGAAGTACTCGGGAAGGCAGAGTAACAAGAGGAGCTTGCGAAAAACCTTGGTGGAGTGTAGCTTTGTGCGAAGCACTCGGAGAAGTGTCGTTGGGCACTTATTCACTATTGTATCTGGGTGATCGAAGAATAGTGAATTTCCTCCTTGGAGTGAAAGGAGAAGAGTGGACTAGGAGGATTACACCACCTCTGAACCACTATAAATATCTCTCTCTATTTACTTACTGTTCATTTAATTTCGTGCATGCCTATATCAACTGTGAACTAACCCGTTACGATTTATCGCGTATCTTTATCTGTCTGGGTTTGGTGGTTCCCTCGTTTGCGTGCAAGTGAAATTTTACATACATCATCCTACTTCCATATTAAGTGTTTCTAACGTGATGCATGTATAGAATCTCTCTTTGAGCACTACACAATAAAAGCATAACACTTTGCCGTTACATTTTCCGCTGTGCACACTCTAAGTTGTTATACTTGTTTATGCTTGTTACTTAGAGTTGAAGTTACCAAAGTGTTGTTCGCAAGAGAAGTTGAAAAAGTTAGAGAAGTTTATTCACCCCCCCCCCCCCTCTAGACTTCTCGCCACCCTTTCGGGACCAACAAGTGGTATCAGAGCAGTTGTCTATTTGAGTCATCTCTTGACTGCTATGCAGATCTCAAAACTTCAAGATGAAGAGAGATATGGTTCTTGCTCAAAATTTGCTTTTCTCACTTGATAAATTTGATGATTGGAATATACGTATGCAGATGCACTTATCTGCTTTAAATGATGAAATGTTGGAAGTCATCACAAATGGTCCTATCAAGATCATGGAAGTTAACACCGCCGGCCGCGCTAAATCCAGATGCTCCAAAATATATTCCAAAGCCGAAAATGGAGTGTACAAGCGATGATAGAGGGCGAAATAACTTGGACAACATTGCCAAGGATATTTTGTTCAAAGCGGTTGATGACACCATATTCCCAAAGATTCATGGCCACTCATACTCAAATCAAAGAGCGCAATAATACATTAATCCTCGAAAAGGAAGAAATGGCACAAAAATTGCAAAATGCTCTAAATGAAATGAGTAACTTGAAAACCGAAAATGTTCGACTTCAAGAAGAGTGCAAAGCTAGAGAGGTTAGAGAACATAACCTTCGGGACGTTATCGCATCATTTACGCATTCATCCAAAATAATGGATAAAATGGTAAACATGCAAAAACCCGCTGGAGATAAAGTCGGACTAGGCTACGATCCATCATGTTCTAAAACCCCTCAAGAGTTGACTAATTCTACTACTACTTTAATTAATAAAGTTCCAGTGGTAAAATTTGTGAAAAGTCAACATAGCACAATGAGACAAGAAGTTGGAAACAAAATTAATGCCCAGAAAATTGTTGCAAGGCCGAATCAACACAATGATATCTTGGCGAGACAACAAAATTTTAAAATGCAAAAATTTGTATCTCAAAGGAGAACCAACGAGTCTAGTGCAATAAAACCTCATAGGAATATGGGAAGAATTCCGAGAATTGGGGCTAGGAGATTATATCACTTAGAAGAAGATTGGTCGCTTGAAGACAAACCATGGACCAAGTCCAGATTTGCTCTATTTCATAGAATCAAGCAACTATCAGCTTCCCAACCCGCACCGAATCATTATTCGAAAGTGCGTTATGATTATAAAGTTTTTAATGGTTACAAGTCACCTACTCTTGGATCAGTGGGATCTAGGTGGATTTGAATGCCAAAAATTACTAACACAAAAGGACCCAAACAAGAGTGGGTACCTAAGAAAAATTAATTTCATTGCAGGAAGATTGGTATTTCGATAGCGGATGCTCTCGACACATGACCGGCAATAAAGCTAGTATAGTTGAGTTCAAAAGCATCGAAGGACCAAAAGCAGTTTTTGGAAGAAACGATCGATATGGAATGACAAAAGGCACCGGAACAATTGTAAAGAATGGCCTACGAATTGAAGATGTTTCATTTGTCGAAGGATTAAAATTCAATCTGTTCAGCACAAGCCAATTTTGCGACAAAGGCTATCTTGTAGAGTTTTTCAAAGACAAATGTCAAGTTAAAGACGAATCTACGAAGGAAGTTATACTAGCCAGATCGAGAAAGAAAAATATGTATGTTGTTGATTGGAGTACAACGAAGGACTCTGTGTGTTTGATGGCAAGCAATTCAAATGAAGCAAGTTGGGAATGACACAGGAGGCTAAATCATTTAAATTTTAAAACCATCAATAAGCTTTCACAAAATAAGCTAGTTGATGGATTGCCCAACATTGCATTCAAAAAGGATCAAATTTGCGATGCATGCCAGAAGGGAAAACAAATCAAAACATCATTCAAATCCAAAGCTCAAGAGTCAACATCAAGACCTCTAAGTCTACTGCACATGGATTTATTTGGTCCAGTAGACCCAGTAAGTATAAGTGGTAAGAAATATACTTTGGTTGTTGTTGATGATTTTTCCAGGTACACATGGACGTTATTCATAAAGAAAAAGAATGAAGTTGAATCAAAGTTGCCGGAGCTGCTAAAGCAACTACAAGTCGAAAAAGATATGAAGATTGCAACAATTCGAACCGATCGAGGAACCGAATTTGTGAATGGCGTGATTCAATCCTTTTGCACTTCACAAGGGACACGAACGCCGCAACAAAATGGAGTAGCTGAAAGAAGAAACAGGACACTAAAAGAAGCTGGACGCGTCATGATATCAGCCGACGATCTACCAAAGAGATTTTGGGCAGAAGCTATCAACACGGCGTGCTATACTCAAAATCGCAGTCTAATCCACAAGTCATATAACAAAACACCATACGAATTATGGAAAGGGAGGAAACCCAATCTCACCTATTTTCATACGTTTGGATGTAAATGTTTTGTACTTGTTAATGGAAAGTCTTATTTAAAGACTTTTGACGAACGTGCGAACGAAGGAATATTCTTGGGATATTCATCCACCAGCAAGGCGTACAGAATATTCAACAAATCAACGATGGTGGTAGAAGAATCAATTCATGTTGTGTTCGACGAAAGCAACAACAAAGAAGTCAAAGATAAGGGAAGTAATTCTAAATTAAATTATTCTAACAATATCTTTGAGGAAAATATGTTACAGGACTTCGAAGAAACAAATGACATAGGTAATCATCAATTTGAGTCAATGCCCACTGTGGCACGTGATGTACCAATCGTGACCACACCCAAAGTTGCACCCGAAATGGAAGAAATCCCAGTAGATGAACCCGAAAAAATACCCGTCAACAATCTACAACAAGATGAAATTCAACAAGTGACACAACAAGTGGAATTTCAACAAGAAGGAAACCTTGAGAATCCAATGATTGTTCAACCAAATCGAAAGTGGCTAAGAAGTCACCCACATGACTTAGTCATTGGAAATCCGAGAGACGGAGTTAGAACGATCATCTACAAGGAATCGACAAGATGCAATGTTCTCATGCTTTCTATCGCAATTGGAACCGAAAGAAATTGATGAAGCTCTAGCAGATCCAAGTTGGATAGATGCAATGCAAGAAGAATTAGATCAATTCAAGCGCAACGACGTATGGGAACTTGTTCCAAGACCAACACACCAAAATGTAATCGGCACCAAATGGGTCTTTAGGAACAAAGCAAATGAAGATGGCGTCATTGTTAGGAATAAAGCAAGATTAGTCGCAAAGGGGTACTCGCAAGAAGAAGGCATAGATTTTGATGAGACATTTGCCCCCGTCGCACGACTCAAAGCGATAAGAATTTTCCTAGCATATGCAGCCTACAAGAACTTCACAGTATATCAAATGGACGTAAAAAGCGCATTTCTTAATGGCTTACTTGAAGAAGAAGTTTACGTTGAACAACCACTCGGATTTGAGGTAAAAGGCACTGGTGATCAAGTCTACAAACTCAAGAAGGCATTATATGGGTTGAAACAAGCTCCGCGAGCTTGGTACGATACCTTGTCAATGTTCCTAATTAGTTGTGGATTTACCAAGGGCCTAGTCGATAAAACCCTCTTTAGAATTCAAGAAAATGGTCATATTTTATTAGTGCAAATTTATTTTGATGATATTATTTTTGGAAGCACTAATATTTCTTTGTGTGAGAAATTCTCCAAGCTTATGCAGAACAGATTCGAAATGAGCATGATGGGAGAATTAAACTACTTTTTGGGACTAAGAGTCAAACAGCTCAAAGAAGGAATTGTTGTGAATCAAGCCAAATATACAAAAGATCTTATAAAGAAGTTTGGGCTAGATGGAAAATCCTCAGTCAAAATTCCCATGAGTACTTCTCAAAAACTAGACAAAGATGATGAAGGAAAAGACGTTGATCAAACGATGTATCGAGGATTGATTGGATCGCTGCTATATCTAACCGCAAGTAGACCGGACATATCTTACTCAGTCGGAGTATGCGCGAGATTTCAATCGAAGCCTAAAGAGAGTCATCTGATTGCAACAAAGAAGATAATTCGATACTTAAAGAGAACAATCAATGTGGGATTATGGTATCCCAAAGAAGGAGATTTTACACTAACTGGTTATTCAGATGCAGATTTTGCAGGGTGTAAAATAGACCGGAAAAGTACCTCAGGGACATGCCAGTTCTTAGGGGGAAGATTGGTCTCTTGGTTCAGCAAGAAACAAAACTCCATAGCTACGAGCACTGCCGAGGCCGAATATATTGCAGCTGGGAGTTGCTGTGCACAAATTTTGTGGATGAAGCAACAATTGTTGGACTATGGGATTAAATGCGAAAATATTAGTATTTTATGTGATAATACTAGCGCAATTGCAATAACCCAAAATCCAGTGCTCCACTCGCGAACCAAACACATCGACGTCTGACATCACTTCATACGAGACCACGTCGAGAAGAAAGATTTGAAGATCGATCATGTTCCCATAGAAAATCAAATTGCCAACATTCTCACAAAACCTTTGTGTGAATCTCGTTTTGCAATTCTAAGGCATGAAATGGGAATGATCGAAATGAGCTAAGTATTTCGAAACTATTAAATTCGAAAATGTGTGTACGTGATTTGCATGAAATTTTTTACCTATGTGTTCTACGTGATTTAATTTATTTAATGTGCTACAATTTATTTGTGTACATGTTAGTAATTTTATCTTACGAACTTAGGTACCTAGAAATTGGTTATTTGCTCTTAAAATGATATAAGGGATATAAAAGTTAGGGGGAATGCATCATGATAGTGGAGGGATTATATGATTTAGGGGGAATGTACTGATGCTAAGATATGCTAAAGTTGATAACAGTGCATGCAAGTTGATTTGTCAGTCTGAATGATCATCAGCTTTATTTTAATTTTCACCTGCTTAAGTCAATTTGATGTGATTCTTTTTAAAATTAAGAAATGTATCTGGCATCAATTTTGGTCTTATCTGTTTAAATTAAATTTATTAATCGCTCAATTCTAATTCTCAGATTTATCAGATGTTGAAATTAAATTGTTAGCATGAATAGATTTATTGCACTAACAATTTTATGTCGAAGAAATTTTTGCTCCATGAACATCTACAGGTGACAGCTAATTGAAGCTTAATTTTTGGCGCCATGTACCCACAAATGGAGTATTAAAATCTGAGTTGGCAAATTTAAATCAGTAAAAGTTCGAAGATGCCCTCAATTGTTCTACAATCTCTCTCTATCCACTAAAGGGCAAAATGGTAATTTTGCTAGGCATTTATTTTGCCTCCAACAAGAGAAGAGGAAGAAAGAAGATCATCTTCATCTCCCTCATTCTCACCGCCGGCGCATGCAAGAAGAGAAGGAAAAGCTTGAAAATCTCCAAAATCAAACCAACCCATCCCAAATCTCCCACATAAATCTCTTCTACACACAAATACCCTTTACCCACCCTCATCATTAACCTTGAAACCTCTCACAACCAAAAACCCACTCCCTTCAACCTTTTTTTTCGGACTGCCGAAATCCCACCCGAAAAACCCACCTCAAATTTATTCCAATTTGTGTTCTATCAAGATGGAAGGAGCTCTCAATCAAATTGGAGCCGAAGGATCGAGGAAAATCACACAGGTGATTCGCGGGATGATCTTGGACATTGAAGATTACAACAAGTTCGTCCAAAACAAAGACTTGGGGGTAAAAATCTTAACCTCTCTTGAATCTAGTGGGTTATTGAATTTTTACTCGTACAAGTATGATGATTTTTATCTAAATGAAGTAGTAGAATTTTATAAACATGCATATGTCGAAAATGGTGTTATAAATTCTACTGTTGGAGGAGTTGTGTTGACAATTGGGTTAGATGATGTTCGAACCAAATTTGGATTGGAGGAGAAAATGTTGAGAGTAGAAGATCATGGTTTTGACTTGAATGAGTTTTGGAGTGAAATAAGACACGAAACCGCTCAAGTCGCGGCGTGTAATAATGGAAATAAGGTGATGTTGAAGCACGAATTTGGAATGCTACTAGATATTGTGCATAAGACTATTGAGTGCAAATATTCTAGTAGAAATTATTTCACAAAGAAAAATTTGCCATTGATGCATGCTATTGTGAAAAATGTTGCCGTAGATTGGGGTATGTTTGTGTATGGCCGAATGGTTGATCAAATTAGGCTAGCAAAACCGTTGGTGAATGGATGGTTTCCAAATGATATTGGGTATGGTTTTGTTGTTGGGGAGTTGTTGAAATCTAAAGGTGTTACCCTATCCAAGTCAAGACCCATACAAAACCAAAATTACCTCTTTAGAACCCCAAACCCGGTTGATCCCTTACAAGCAAATACCCGAAAATGAAAATCGGCAAACCCATCAACCCTTTCCTTAACCAAAAAGAATCTTTCTATCCGAGCATCTAGTAACGGGGAATCAAACACTCACAGGAGGGTTAGTGATGATGCATGTAGCCATCCTTTTGTAACCCTACCCACACCCATAATCCACCCCTCAAACCCGAATGAAGAAGGAGTAAGAATTCCAAACAAGGTTGGGAGTGTAGATGACATTCCAACATTTGGGGCGGATAGTGAGTTGTTAAAGGATTTTGAACGTGTGAAATTTTGGAGGAATTGGAGATTGGGTGATCACAATTCGGTTGCTACAACAATAGGACCAAACACTCTTGAGTTAGAGGAATTTTCTCTAACATGGATTGGCACAAGAAATCTTGCTACCGCGACAAGGCTATCGGTAATAAATGAATGTTTTATCAAGAGAGTTGCCAATAGTCGGGGCAAGAAAGTGGCACAAGAGGTTCCCGAATTTGCCGTTGAGACAATTGATGGATTTGCTCGAGATGATATTGCCCGAGCCTTGGTTATTTCGAGAGAAGAAGTGCACAGTACACCCAGAGAAGCATCACATATGAAGGAGACCGAAGGTGGAAGCTTACAAGAATTGGATCCATTTCCTTCGAATATTGGGGAGGATAATCTTAGTTTTGATGCTATTTCTCCTCACACGGCTACGGATGTGACAAATTCGGTGAATGAAAATTTGGAGAATGCTCAAGCCACAATTAATCCTATAACATTGGTAATTGAAGAAAATATTGGTGATTTAAGGGAGCATGAAAGCCGAATGGATGCACAAGAGAATGTGTTGCAAATTGAAGTGTCACCTTTGCCTTTAAGTTGTGCCGAGCCGATTAATATTGCCACTGCCAAACCAATGGACCCTACTTTTGATGAGCCCTTGTGTCTTGAGGATACACCATACGTGGAAGCACCGGAGCGGATTGATTCGTCCATGCCGAGACATCCACATGAGTCACACAAGGAGGTACATTCTCATTCCATTGATATTAATGCTATAAGAGATAGTATTGTTGGAGATGTACGTAGGGAAATTCAAGAATTGAGAGTAGATGTTTTTCAAGAATTTGAGAAAGTCCACAATCAATTTGGTAATGTTGATACCAAATTAGATGACTTTCACAAGGAAATTTATGAAAGGGCCGAATCCTTGTTACTTGGACAAGGATCAATGCAAGGCGATATGGCCACAATGTCCACCAAACAAGAAGAGCATAATAGGGAAGTCTTGAAGATGTTCCTTGACTTAGGAAAGAAAGGAACGGATTGTGAATCGAGGCTACGGTTGGTGGAGAATCAATTGAAAGCTCTACTTCACCAAACTGGCGTGAATAATGATCTTTTAATTGGAGTCCAAAGAGCCAAGACAAAGCTTCGGCGAGTTTTCAACGCTATGTTGATGCTGCCGAAAAGGGGGAAAGAGCTAGAGGAGCCCCAAGCCATTTGGTAAATCATTTGATTGGACCGTCTTCACAACGGCCACTAGTTGAGCTTGTTCGACCCCCAGGAGCACCGAGAGGAGTCTCACCCATACCGAGGTTCAAGGCCGAGGTAGAGGAAGGATTATGGACTATCTTGTAACCGCTCAAAGCTCGGATTATCCAAGTTCATCACCTTCAAGATCACTCTATGATTAGAACAAGATGAAGCTTGTACGTGAGTTGGAGACTTTCTTTGGGCACTCAAGCAACGAGATGGTAGATGGAAGATCATTTGAAGAATGCGTTGCTTGGTACCAAGCCGGAATATTGCGGGGTGACAACATTCAAGAAGCATATGGAAATTATGTTACCGAGCAAGTCACCGCACCATACCAACTCAAGGAAGGAGAACAAGATTTCAAGAAGTTAAGGGCACACGTGAATGCCTTAATTGGCAAGAGGTAAAAATTTGAAGCATCATTCTTTTTGGTGTACATAATATTAGCTAGCTTGTTCGAATTATGTCTTTTTGGTACAAAATATAAAAATTGCTAGCATATGGTTTATCTCTTTATTTTTGTCTAGTATGTTTACTTAATTACTTTAAAGTCTCAAGATTTTAATTGGACTTAGTAATTGCATGTGAAGCGTATAATTGAGAAAATAAAATTGAAAGGGGGAAGAAAAATTAAAAGATAAAAATCAATACGCACCCCGCGTCTTAATCTCAATATATGTTTAGGATCGTCCAAAATTAAAATCTCTAGGTCTTAAATGTGTTAAACCCGTCAAATGGCTAGTCGCAATAAAATTGGACAAAAAGATTATTTTTCAAAATTTGACATAGCCAAATGACTTGGGTATAAGTTTCGGCATCATCAAAAAGGGGGAAATTGTTAGGAATATATTGTATGAGTTTTGATGAGCTAAATGTATTTTGTAGACCCCAATTTTATTTTATTTGAGTCAGTTCTGGTTCACAAAGTATAGTGCACCACTGCCATGAAGTCTACGTGAAAGCAGCTTTGAAGGAAGAATAAATGAAAGCAGGATCATAGCTTAACACATTTATTAAGCATGAAGTTATTAAAGGTTGAGATGGATGAGATGGTAGAAGACTTATTGAAACATGTTTGATGCGAGATGATCCACAGTTTAATTCCTATTGGAAGTATTTTTGGTGTAAAGAGAAATGCTATCATGAAGTAGTGATATCGGGAAGTAATATCACAAAGAAGATATCGGATGATGACGTCACAGTGTGGTATGGCTTGTGAAACCCACGTGAAGAGATAAGACAAAAGAATTTAAGTCTTGAGATGTATTAATTGGTTATTTAGCCGAGATGGAAAAAGCCTTGCAAAGCAAACCAAATGATCCATAGTGTGATTCCCACTCGAAGCAATTTTATGAACACATGATATCAAGATCATGATAGTAGCCTAACATGATACTAGTTCATGATATAAGGAAGATCATGATAGTAGCCTAACATGATACTAGTTCATGATATAAGGTGGAACATGATATCATTAAAGGAGCTCGGTGGAACATGATATACTATTGGGACATGACATCATTAAAGGAGCTCTGGCATCATCATGAGAGCTCCATCATGATAAAATAGTTAGACAGAAACATTCTTTTGAAGCTCTGATACTAGTTCATGATATAAGGTGGAACATGATATACTATTGGGACATGACATCATTAAAGGAGCTCTGGCATCATCATGAGAGCTCCATCATGATAAAATAGTTAGACAGAAACATTCTTTTGAAGCTCTGTTTCTGCGAAGGAAGTCGAAGGAGAAGAAGAAGAGTTTCTGCGAAGGAGAAGAAGAAGAGTTTCTGCGAAGGAAGTCGAAGGAGGAAGTCGAAGGAGAAGAAGAAGCTGATATACGAAGGAAATCTTTTTAATACTCAAGCAAGAATCAGCAGATAAATTATTTGATCAACTTGGCACATCAGATCAATAATTCAACAAAAGTCGTGCCAGTGAAATTCAAATTTGGAGGCTACCCATTCCAAAGAAAAGCTTTGTCAGATTAAAGGAGAGCAACGGCAAGATTACTCAAAATCTTCTGACAGACGGCGAAATGACTTTGCAGACCAAGTTGGCAAAATTATTTGATCAACTACAATTCAAAATGGACGATCGAGATCGAAAGCTGATCAACGGGCAAATAGCTTTCATTGGCTATAAAATGCCCAAGCAGACTTGAAGAAAAAAAAAAAACAGATTTACAAAACACTTGAACAACGAAGAAAATTATCCAATCAATCATCAAGTGATATATTGAGCTATACACGATAGAATTCAAGTCTGAGAAAAGAAATCCTTGTATTTCATTGTAAATCTTCTACTGAGTGTAGAAAAGGGGTAGAGTAACTGGAGAGAGTGAAAAACCCAGTTGGAGTGTAGCTTTGTGCGTAGCACTCGGTGGTAAAGGGCAGAGTTACAAGGGGAGCTTGTGAAAATCCGGTGAGAGCGTAGCTTGGTGCGTAGTTCTCGTGGTGTAGGAGTACAGCTTGGTGCGAAGTACTCGGGAAGGCGGAGTAACAAGAGGAGCTTGCGAAAAACCTTGGTGGAGTGTAGCTTTGTGCGAAGCACTCGGAGAAGTGTCGTTGGGCACTTATTCACTATTGTATCTGGGTGATCGAAGAATAGTGAATTTCCTCCTTGGAGTGAAAGGAGAAGAGTGGACTAGGAGGATTACACCACCTCTGAACCACTATAAATCTCTCTCTCTATTTACTTACTGCTCATTTAATTTCGTGCATGCCTATATAAACTGTGAACTAACCCGTTACGATTTATCGCATATTTTTATCTGTCTGGGTTTGATGGTTCCCTCGTTTGCATGCAAGTGAAATTTTACATACATCATCCTACTTCCATATTAAGTGTTTCTAACATGATGCATGTATAGAATCTCTCTTTGAGCACTACACAGTTAAAGCATAACACTTTACCGTTACACTTTCCACTGTGCACACTCTAAGTTGTTATACTTGTTTATGCTTGTTACTTAGAGTTGAAGTTACCAAAGTGTTGTTTGCAAGAGAAGTTGAAAAAGTTAGAGAAGTCTATTCAGCCCCCCCCCCCCCCCCCCCCCCTCTCTAGACTTCTCGCTACCCTTTCGGGACCAACAACAACAACAACAATAATAATAATAATAATAATAATAATAATAATAAAATCACACAACAAATTGAAGTGGGAAACTATCCCGCCATGTCCTTGTTTGGCAATCAGCAGTTAGCACTTCAATATTAGTATATAATTATATATTTAATATTTTATACCCGAATTTTTATTTGCTCTCCCTTATGTCCCGTATTTGGTTTCAACCATACCTATACAATTATTTTATTGACAATTATAATCAATCTTGACTATATTATCTTGCATTTGTAAACTTAGAATTGTTAATTTAAATACGCAAATTTAACATTTAATTATCTATGCATGAACAATTCCAATATAATCTTGTCTTGATATACTTTAAAGTACTTATTTAAAAAAAAAAAAAAAAAAAAAAAACATTGGACATTATCCCAATCGCGCAATGCGCGTAAAAAACTAGCTACTGTCAAATCATATGTATTGTTATTACTATTTCTCAAACACAACTTGCATACATATCCTCATGGATATGATGATGAAGATATATTGTTTTTTCATATTTATAATCTTTAGTAACCCATATGAGCTGGACATCAACTTACAGATAGTGAAAAAGCATTGGATCAAGTAATTAAATTTAAGATCACTAATAAATAAATAAATAAATAAATAAATAAATAAATATATATATATATATATATATATATATATATATATATATATATATATATATATATATATATATATAGAGAGAGAGAGAATTACATTCAGGTAAAAACACATCTTAAAATACAAACCTGTGGACAAGATGGGGTCGTTGGATTGTAGGATTGAATGGTCCAGATTATTGCGTATGGTTGTTGTGTTTATAAGGTAAGTATATTTTGTTTTTATGTTTAGGAGGGCATTTGGGGTATTGTGCTCATGTTTGTATCCAAGTCAAATTAGTCTCCATCTTCTAATTTCACGCGCTGCAATCGTTTTTCTCGTCTGTCCGCTTCTCTCTCTCTCTCTCTCTCTCTCTCTCTCTCTCTCTCCGTGCGCAGAAGACTTCCTCGCGTCGCGTTTTGGTGTTGCTGATTCATCCGTCGGTCTTCACTTCCACGTTGCAATGGTTGTCGGTGGGGACCGCGGCACTTCGAAGAGGCGGGGACCGCCGGTTGGAGCTCTCGGCCGAGGTGAGTTAACATACACGCCGTTTTCGTTTTTTTTTTTTTTTTTTTCGTTTTTGTTGGCTCGTTTGTTTTGTACGGTTTTTTTTTTGTCTTCTTTGTTGGGGGTTTGCTTGTTTGTATATATCTTAAATTAGTCGATTTGGGGGGTGGTGGAATGGCTTGGTGGCCGGATTGTGGCTGGATTTTGGTAGCTTGGTTTTTTTTTTTTTTTTTTTTTTTTTTTTCCTTTTTTTTTAAAGTTGGATTCCTTGAATTAATTGGTATGAGTTTTTAATTCTGATTTTTAGATAGTTGTAATGTTGTTTTTCCTTGCTACTTCAGATGCTATTGCAGATGCCTAGTGAACGGGCCGTTGTTCCAATTTTTTGAACCTGTGTGTTTTGTTTCTGTTTATTCAGTTTGTAATTGTGCTGTCTTTCACACTTTTTTTTTTTTTTTTTGCTATTTCAGTTTGCAGTTGTAGAATACAGTATAGCTGAAGTCATCTTTAATCTTTTATATTAATTTGCCTTTTTTTTTTTTCCGTGCATGCTTCTGTGGGGCTAGGGGCTAGGTAGTTTGTTTTGGTGGGTTGATTATTACATTGGCCCTTTTTTTAAGTGTGTCTGCCATGGGGAGGGGGGGGGGGGGTTGCTTGGTTTAGTCAATTGGGTTTTTTTTTTTACTAGTATATCAATTTATGTTGCTGATTAAGAGACATGCTTCCATTTATTTTGTGCGTGGTTTGGTGTTGCTGTGTGCGCGGCAATTTCGTTGTGTGCTTAAAGGTGTGGTTGGTGTTGTTGTTTTCTCTTATAGGTAAGAAGGTGAGGTTGGCCCGCTGTGCTCCGGGTGGGGCGGGAAGTTGTGCAAGCGATGACGACTTTGTTTCACCGCCTTTGACTTTCTTAGCGAGGTTGGAACAAGACCCGCTTTGTAATGCCCTCGATGATGCCCTTGATCATGTTTCATCGTCTGAGGAGCACTCTTGTGGTGACCCGCTTTTAGTTGTTGATGTTACTGTAATGGTTCACACGCCTTGTTAATTAATGCTAATGTTATTTTTGGGGGTCGATGGTAATGGATTTAGTGCGCGCGCGCATTTGTATTTAAATAGCACGTTCATATTCTTTTATGTGCACGCTAGTTGTTGTTATTTCTTGATCCTCGTTTATTTTTTTTCCGGTATGTTTGATTAAGACATTGATATTCTCATGTGTGCATGCGCAATCTTCTAAGTGTTTGTTGATACTCAATGGAAATATATTTGGTGTGTGCATGTTACGTTTTTTTTTGTGCGCGTATATAGTTTTCTGTGTGCGCGGGAGTTTGTGCGCGTATATGGTTCTCCTTTATTTTAGGTTAATAATTATAAAGACATGCAGATTTACCATAATTAGGATACTGTGCTAATGTCTTATATGTCCCTATAAACATTAATCACGATCCTGGTTTCTTTTTAATTTATTAAATCTTATCCATTAATCTTATCTAATCTAATGGCTCAAACTTGTCCACAAGTTTGTATTTTAATAGGGTTTGCATGTGAATGCAACCCTATATATATATATATATATATATATATATATATATATATATATATATATATATATATATATATATATATATATATATATTCTCATAATTCAGATATTGTATACCATATCGTTAACATATTTTGTGTATTCAATTAATAAATTATTTAACTATTATGCAATTAACATATTACGTACTTTTAGTTAATAAATTATGTATCTATTACAATTAGTATTGATACGGGTAATTCCGGTGTACGTAGGATGTATATTATATGTATGAATAACGTAGAGTAGTAGACAAGAAGAAGTAGCTCAAATGGATCCTCTTTTATTTATTGTTGTTTAATTCTTCCCTATTTCTAGAGATCGTTTAGAGCATTAGCTAAAGAGAGCAATGTAGAGAGAGAGAGGGCATGGTGGAAGTGAAGGGAAGCAACCCCTACAATGGAGGGTCAAGTGCCCTTATATAGGTGCAACCAAGACGGGTTTGACCTTGACCTGTTGACTTGGACCCGACCCAAACAGAGGCACTAAGCGTACGGGGAGACTGAACCTGACGTATATTCCCCATCGGTAGACATCTAATTCTAAATTAAAGAAATGCATATGTTTTTTTTTTTTTTTGAGGTACCTACTAATTTATTTTTTTTGAAAACACCTACTAATTTATTTAATTTAATAAGAGTAATAGAGTGGGGTACTTACTTTTCATCCACAACAATGAAATTGATTTTTTTTTTTATTTTAATTCGTTATTGAGACAAATTGTTTTTGGAGTTTGTCAATGACAATTGTTACAATTGTTGTCAATAGAGGATGAGGATAAATAATTCGAAATATATGGTTACAATAGATATTGTTATAATGATATAGTAAAAATTAACTTACAAATTTTTTTAGAAGTTATTAGTACAAAACTGCACATCTGCTACACTTGTACACTTGTATTAATACGAAACTGCACATCCACTAGTCCGCTACCCTCATCAGTGTACTACACTTGTACACTAGAAGTCACTAGTACAAAACTACACTTGCAAATTCACTACATTTGTACTTATGGGATTCGTGTACTATTAAATTTTGTTTAATTTAGTTTTTGTAATTTAATTTGCTCAATTTAGAGTAACAACAACAATGTTTTATTAAACGCTTTTTCTAGTTTTTAGGCTTAAGTGGAAGAGAGATGTGAAAGGGGAGGGTTAATGATTTTTTCTAATTTTTAGGCTTAAATTGAAGAGAAATGTAAAAGGAGAGGGAGGAAAATTTTACTTCCACAAATATAAATTTTTTGTGAGTCTTACTGTGAAAAATAAATGAAAAATAAAAGAAAAATTTCACTACAACTGCACGTTGGGTTATATATATATATATATATATATATATATATATATATATATATATATATATATATTGCTTTTTTATTTTTCCTTTTTCCCACCACTCATGACACCTTAATTAAATGTTGTGAAAAAAAAAAAAAAAAAAAAAAAACTTACAGTGATGCTCTTAAGTGAAGAGGTTAAAATGACTATTCACACTAGCACATATTTATGGGTTTTTACTTTTTAGAATATTAAAAAATTAAGAAGGTGGTTTTTTATTGATGAGAAGGCTGATTTTTTTGAGAATTTTTCCTGCTAATAATACATTTTTGTACAGCCCAGAAGATAAGAGAAAAAGAAAACAACACAGGTATTGATACTAACATAGATTGGAATCACCACTACTATGCCAGCCTAATCAATGATGTGGCACGCCAACTCATATCTTATTATATTAATATTTAAAATTTAGTAATTATATCACCAATGTATTAACATATCCAAATCAATAATTACAATCCTTATGAAAGGAATCGAACCCTTAATCCTCTAAGTTATACTATATAGACCATGATCCATTTTACATTAACATATGCATGATCTATTTTTTTTTTTATATCCTTATGAAAGGAATCGAACCCTTAATCCTCGTAGTTATACTATATAGACCATAATCCATTTTACATTAACATATGCGTGATCTTTTTTTTTTTTTTTTTATATCCTTATGAAAGGAATCGAACCCTTAATCCTCTTAGTTATACTATATAGACCATGATCCATTTTACATTAACATATGTGTGATCCATTTTGTTATTTACACAGCTGACCAAAAGCGGTTTTTTACGCCGTCGAGGTGCAGCAGGGGCAGGCTTTGGCACAGCTTGCTCTTTTGGAAATCCACATTTGTTTTGGTGTTTGTTCAGTTGGTCCATGTTTTCAAAAAACTTCTTGCAGGTACTGCATTGAAAGGTAAGTGGCTTTATGTCACCCCTTTTACCCATTCTTGATAGAGTGAGTTCTTATTTTCATACCTGAGCTATGATAGGCTTCTTGATAGATAGGGTGAACACTAAGCTCTAATAAGCTTCTTGATAGGGTGAGCTCTAATAGACTTCTTGATAGTAGGGTGAGCACCCGTGGAGGACTAATTTGATAGGAAACATGATAGATAGGGTCTTGATAGGGTGACATCTGATAGGCTTCTTGATAGGGTGAGCACGAGCGGAGGACTAATCTGATAGGCTTCTTGATAGATAGGGTGAGCATTGAGCTCTGATACCTTTCTTGATAGGATGAGCTCTGATAGGTGAGCTCAGATAAACTTCTTGATAGTAGGGTGAACACGAGCAGAAGACTAATATGATAGGCTTCTTGATAGGATGAGCATGAGCAGATGACTAAAGCTTCTTGATAGATAGGGTGAGTACTCAGCTCTGATAGGCTTCTTGATAGGGTGAGCTCTGATAGACTTCTTGATAGTATGGTGAGCACGGAAATAGGACTAAAGTTTTTAAATATAGATTGTCATTTTTTATCAAATAAAAAGTTTTGTCAATTATTTTGTCACCAATTTTTTTCATAACTAATTAATATTCATTTTACTATTAATTGAATATTTCAAAATTTAAGATATAAAGACGAAAACCAAGATCGCGAATTAAGTAATCAATATCAATTTTTGTCAATTTTAAAACTAATCATTTAAACTAGCAAATGTGCATATTTAAAGTATAAATAAATAATTAAAACAAACAATAAATCATTAATTAATTTGTCAACATAACTAATAAAACTAAAGCTTATATCTCAAATTTGTAAATTTTTTAAATTAAAATGGATAATTGATGTCCTCCATTATTAAAATCTTGATAAAAGAAATAAGATAAAAAAAATTGGTGACTTTAATTAATTTGAAATTTAATATATATATTTTGAGTTTATTTAATATAAACATAATAGATTGTTTAACAAAAAGAGTTAGAGGGGGGCAAAAGCGTATTTTATCCCTACTATATCAAGATGGTAAGCTATTCTTTGCTCTGATACTTTTACTCTCGGTGGTGGGCTCTGATAAGCTATTCTTTGCTCTGATAAGGTTTTGTAGGTAGGAGTAAAAGTTGGGGTAGAAAATAGGAGTACACATATATTATAATTAAAATATATCACTTTAAGAAATTGTGAAATATAATTTAAATTAATTTTTTGTTTTAAAAAATTAAGTATCAATTATAAATAAATAAATAAACTAAATTAATTAGGTTAATCAGTTCAGATCTGCAAGTACAAACCAAAAATTTTTATACTAAGACCAAAAAACTTTAAAAATTCATTAAAGCATCTTACTAGACAAAATTAATTAAAACCAAACCGGCATCTGAATTGCGACCGCCGATAAGACACCAACGCCGTTGAGATATAATCAGAGAACGAAGATAAGAGACCGTACCGGCACGTCAACGTCAAATAATCCTACACAAGACAACAATTGCGAAGAAAGCATCAATACACACCGCAACATCTACATCTAGAGAGAAGTGCTTCAGAAAAGACACAACTGCAGAACAGAACAAACATGAGTTACTTAAGAGGCTAAGTTAGGTTATATATATATATATATATATATATAAAATAAGAGCTCAAGAGAGTTAGGCCTATAATGGGTAGAAAAAATGGCGGTCAAATTTTTTAATCAAATGAATGGCTCAGATTGATCAGATTTTAATTTTTCCTTAAGATTTCCTAATTTATCCTTAATGAATATGATTATCCGTTATCTTTTCCGTTAAATACTATCTTTTATGTTAATTTATGTTAGTTCATCGTTAACTTACTCATTGATTTCAATAAGAAAAGGTTCGAACCCCATCCCAATCAAAGTTGGACCTTTCTTATTGAAATCAATGGATAAGTTAACGGTAAAGTAACCTGATCAATCTGAACCATTCATTTGATTAAAAATTTTGACCGTTATTTTTTCTACCCATTATAGACTTAACTCTCTTGGGCTCTTATTAGTCTAGTCATTAAAACCATTATATTACATAATTTTTTAAAAGTAAAAAAGACCAGACATTTCACATTTGCCCCATAGTAAACTAAACTACCTTTGGATGCCCAGTTCTTTCATGGCTAAGGTTATGGATTCATCAGAAGTATTCTGAGCTCTGAGGTTTGTTAAAGTCTCTTCTATTATCCCATTCTCCCTATCAATGTCCAGCCCACATCTTCCATTCAGTGTTTCACCCATTTGGAATGATGTCTCTTTTAATAGCTCTTCCCTTTCGCCAGACACGTAAGCTGAATATTTAAATAAAATATATTATTTTATATATCAAATTGAAGCATGCATGTACTCAAATCTCACCTAAAAGTGTAAACCGATTGTTATATTTATGTTTATTATATTATTATTACTATACTAATAAGAGCCCAAGAAAGTTAGACCTATAATGGGTAGAAAAAATGGCGGTCAAAATTTTTAATCAAATGAATGGCTCAGATTGATCAGATTTTAATTTTTCCTTGAGATTTCCTAATTTATCCTTAATGAATATGATTATCGGTTATATTTTCCGTTAAATATTATCTTTTCCGTTAATTTCTGTTAGTTCGTCGTTAACTTACTCATTGATTTCAATAAGAAAGGTCTTAGGTTCGAACCACATCTCAATCAAAATTGGCGTGACTCCACTTGTCCGATCCTATCAAAAGCAGATTGTTTCTTGTCTTGAATGTGATTACTTGCAACTCGATTTATCCATATCTTCACGGGTTTTGGTGGAACATACCCAACCCCTTGTGCGAATGAACACTTTGTTGTTTTGAAATCCCTTTGCCACCTGCTTCCGGGATAATCTTTCCCAACCTTTGCGACTCTTTAGGATCATAACCAGACTTGGCTAGGAGTTTATAAGCATTTGGATCAAAGCTCTCAGTGCGCTGCGTAGGCACCACATGATTTGTTCTACCATTGCTTCTTTCTTCGAGGGACTCTTCGTTGTGGGCCTTAAGCGTGTCAATCCTTGTAAGAGTAAAGACAAGTTCCTTGGTTGGTTGATGCTGCTCAACCACTTGTTTTCCCTTCCACTTTGGCTCAGAGGTGTATCAACTCCACTTTCGTCAATCTCTTCCACAACAATTTGCTTTTTCATATAGAACTTCGCATTATATATATATATATATATATATATATATATATATATATATATATATATATATATATATATATATAACTTCGCATCAGCGAAATAAGACTCAGCTTGGGTGAATAGGCTCTCATCGGCTACCAGTTTTTCCACTACTCCATTTTTCTTGTGCATAAAGCATTGATGCCATGAAGATGGAATGGCCCATTCTCGTGTATCCATGGCCGTCCTAACATCAACCTATAAGATGTCCTTGCATCTATAACATGACATAGCGTGCTTGAACTTAGCTTTCCGACCGTAAGATCAAGTCGAATGATACCCAATGCTTTTTGCCCCCCCTTGGTTAAATCCTTGGATCATTAGGCGACTTTAATTTGGGTAAGATCATCTATAGAATACCAAGGTCTTTCAAAGCTCGCAGCGACAAGATATTGACAGCTAACCCTTGATCAATTAGAATCGTTTTAAGTTTCTTCTCGCATGCATATCCCTCAACAAACAACGGACGATTATGAGGTGTACCACCAAGCGTCAAATCTTCATCGCTGAATGTGATCTCAACAGAATAAGAGGTAGCCTTATACATTTGGACTTCTTCCCTTTCATCTTCAACATGGGACGAGCATACTCCCGTTTCAACTAACGCATCATTAGTGTTCAGACATGAGGTAGATATGCTTACACTTTTCAAGTCAAACCCCTTTGGCATGTATTGAGCCAATGTCATAGGGGTTCGTGGTTTGTTAAGATGCTTTTTCATCTCCGGCTTGTAGGTAGGACCTTTGGATGAATACTTCTCAACCCATTTCCTTTTCACTTGTCTTGGCGATCTCACCACCTTCTTATGCTTCTTACGGGTAATAGTTACCCAACCACTCCTAGAGGTATCATCAACTTGTTGTGACTTTGCTTGAGCAACATGTTTAACGACGAACGGGAGTGGACGCTTTTGTTCTCCTCATCTCCTTTTCTTAGAATCTTCCTCGAGAAGCGGGGCAAACCTTCCAAGTGATATTGTAATTTGATTTGTACTTGCAGTAGCATCGGCAAGTTCAATCTTTCCACTTCGTGCTAACGCCATGACTCTATCCTTGAAAACAAAGCACTTTTCAATAGGATGACTAATGTGGCGATGATACTTGCAATAATTAGAGTCTTCAACTTTAGAAGCTTCCTCAGGATGTTTCATTTCTGGTAACTCAATCAGCTTTAGCTTAAGCAGCTCATCAAATATAAAGGGGACATCCGACTCTAGGAATGGATATTGCTTTTCCTGTCTCTCCTTTATAGTCATTATCCTACCTCCGCTTGGCGGACCGTAAGATGACCTTGGCTTTGGGGCTTCAGTTGTCTTAGTGAAAACTTTAATAGCTCTAGCTTTGACATTCATCACTTATCATTTTTCTTGCTTTGGAAAGGGTTTGCCCCTTTTCTTAAAATTTTGCTTATCCTTAGAAGAGCTTGGCATGTTGAATGCACTCAACCCACCACCAGCTGCAATATTTAGTTCCATGTCATGAGCCCGACTAGATAGTTCCATGAATGGTTTAGGCGTAATCCGTTGAAAGATGTAAGAAAGCTCAAATCGCATTCCTTGAATACACAATGTCAATAGCAGCACACTGTGATATCCTTTCTTGACAATTTAAGTATGAATTTCTCCACCTTTCGATGTATTCACGGAAGGCTCTCCTTTCCATTGGCGGGTAGTGGTAGTTCCAAGAAGCTGCGAGTTCTTGTTGTGCTATAGAAACGATCTAGAAACTCGCTCTCCATATCGTTCCAGTTTTCAATACAACCTAGCTCAGGATCAGTGTACCAATCGAAAGCCGTTCCCTTCAACGCGTGAACAAATTGCTTCACTAGGTAGTCCCCATATGTCCCAGTTTCATTGCAAGTTTCCACGAAATGGGCTATGTCTTGTCGAGGATTTCCCTTCCCATCAAATTGTTGGAATTTAGGTGGCTGATATCCAGGCGGCATCCTTAGCTCTTCGATCCTTTGAGTGTAAGGTTTGGCATATGTATAAGATCGTTGTCCCACCTTGAGCTTCCCTTTGATAGCTCCAATGATGTAGTCATTTAGTTGCTCCACAAGAATCGTGCCCCCGAAAATTGGAACACTCTTTTCAGCATGTGGTGGGCGGGATACTACTTCCTCCATCCCTGCAACGGGCCTATCGACATGGGTTGGTAACTCCACATCAACCTCTTCCACTTGAGTTTGGGGCTACTTCCTATAAGCTCGACTAGTTTCACCGTTCTTTATGTTCTATACTTTTTCAGCTAAGTCATCTATCCTCCTCTCTTGGTAATGAAGAAGCGTCGTCACACCCTCGAGACCTTTGGTGATGTTTGTAAGTTGTTCCTCCACCCTCGAGACCTTTGGTGATGTTTGTAAGTTGTTCCTCCACCGAAGTTGCGTTGGTTTCCACAGAGGCATGACTTTGTAGGCACGAGTCCATTCCGGTGTTGTTTTTCCATAGCGGTGATGAATGAGATATGGGTGACGAGCTTCCACTCCTAGCAGTTCATTTTGAAGGAGTAAGACTTACACTTCCAATAGTTTTATTCAAGGGAGTAAGAATCTTGTCACCAACAGTCTCTATTGTAGAAGATGAACCCTTATTATGTGTAGATTTCCTTGAAGCGGTGGAGTTGCTTTCGATCCTTCGGATGATATTACGCACCATGCTCTGAGTTTCAGCCACTTGCACTCCCAGCTTGGCATCGTTTAAACTTGTGCCAAGGAATATCATTTAACTTCCTCCATTTCAAATTTCATACGAGGTTTGCCCCCATATGGGTTGAAAGGTATGTGCCTATGAAGAGATGAGAGGCAGAGTTGTCCCACTGGGCGTGCTAAAATCTGTGAATAAGATAAAGTTGAACAGTATATATATTTAAATTTCAAAGGTGCGTGGGTACAAAATCTCTATCAAGAAGTCCTCTGATTCTCCACTTGGCTTGCTTGACTTGAAAATGTAGCTGAAGGGCCTTCGGAATGCTGCTTGTTCCTCAATGAAGGGCTTTGTTGCTTAATCTTCGTTGAAGAGCCTCCGGTCTTTAATTGGCTTGATCCCCAGTCCACTCTTGTTTGGGTTGATCTTTAATCCTTTAGCTTGGTTTGATCTTCAATCCTTTAGCTTGGTTTGATCTTCAATCCTTTAGCTTGATTTGATCTTCAATCATTTAGCTTGATTTGTTCTTCAATCAAGAGCTTTTCTTCAATTCTTCAAAGTATGTTTTAGGATGTGGTCTCTATTTATAGTGGAAAGCCTAACCAAAATCTCTCAACAAACTCCACTTTTTAATTAATTGATTAATTATTTATTTATTTAAGAAAGTGAACCTTGCTCAAAATCAAGTCTAGGTTTATTATTCTATGATCTAATTCAAATTCAAATTAAATTATAATTATCTAATTCAAATATAATAAAATTATATTATATTTAAATTATAATTATAATTCAAATATGAAATAAGCTTGGATGAATTAATTAATTAATTCAATAGCCCAAATTAAATTTACTTGGACTAACTAAATTAATTTAATTATTATGATCCAATTAATTAAATTGGCTCAATCATCAATCTCAACATCGGCCCAATAATAATTTTATCAGTCTATTTGTTGGGTTCACATTTTTTGTGTGTACAGCAGCGTTGGTCGTGGTGGTGTAGATCGAAACAAGTGGGCCTGGCGTCGACGAATGAAGTCTGTGGCGGAGGCGGTGGTGGCTGCGGTGTGGAGGCGGCGTTGGTCGCGGTGGTGCGGATCGAAACGAGCGGGCCTGGCCTCGACGAATGAAGTCTGTGGCAGCGGCGTTGGTGGCTGCAGCGGCGAATCTGGCTTCTACGAGAGAGAGTGATTGTGAGGAGAATAAGAGTGGTGCGGACTGGGTTGGTTTTTTTTGAAAAAATCCTAACAATTTGCCTACAAAGTGCTACAACTTCGGACGCAGATTCTTTTTTTTTTTTTTTTTTTTTTTTAAAAGGACGCGCGATAATATGCGTCCCAAGTCTTGAACTTTGGACGCATACTGTCCTTAATTTAAAAAAAGAAATAATTAAATAATGTCATTTTAATAGCAAAAATGCCATCGCTCCGATTTTACGCATCCAACGTTTAAACTTTGAATGCAAGATGTTAGATTTTTTTTGATCATTTTTGTACGAGTGATCGTGATTTTTTTTTTTTCCTTAAATTTTGTTAATACTGGACGTTAATTAAACAAGATCAATGGCTCAAATTTAACCGCACAATCGCGGACACACTCACACACCCCACCGTACGGAAATTGGGATTAGCGACTAACCTTGAGTTGTACGACATAACTTCCAACCATAACAACGATAACAACAACAACAATAAATGGAGAATTGATTTAATTGAAAGGCCAAGTCTATTCTAAACACCCATGCAAGGCAGGAGAGGGTGATATCAAGAAGAAGCAAATTATCATCACTATTTTACTACCAACCGCCTTAAGTTCCATATTTTAGTAAATTTTAAACCATACAGTGAAAACCTCTATATGAGTAATATATACTTCAAAATGACGCGCAATTTGAGGTACCCCACACGAAAAAAATTCTTTTTCACTTTCCCAACCTAATGGATACATTTAAAATTAATTTTTAAATGAAATTAGCCAATTAATGATCAATTAATAAGTATAAATAAATAATTTTATTACAACATTAATAGATAAAAATAGAAAGATGAAATATCATTTTCCTTTTGAAAATTTTGTAGATGTTAGACAAAGCTAAAGCCTAAAAAAATAAAATTAAAAATAAAAATAATTAAAAAAAAAAAAAAAAAAAAAAAGAAAACAGGGGAACAGACAGACAGACAGATTCCTCACTTGGAAGAAAATGAAGAGAGAAGGAACTGAATAATGGGATGGATATATAAGACAAAATAAAAGCTGGGGAGTTTAAAAGAGGCCGGCAATGCTAGCTTGTCTTCCTGTATTTGTCCAAAATTACCATTTTCTCCTCTCCTTCCAACGTGACATTTTCTCTCAATTTCAAAATATATTGAGGTTTTTTTTTTTTTTTTTTTTTTTTTTTTTTTTTTTTTTTTTCATTAGTTTTTATGAGTACAAACAAAAGTACTAAACGTGATTTAAAAAAATATTTTTATATTTTTATGTGTGCAAGTCCAAATCACCTTAAATATACAAATCATTCACCTTTGGAGAAAACTTGTATTGTTTTGGACTAAATACAAATTGGACTACCTTTCAAAAAAAAAAAAAATACATATTGAACTATGGTCCACACAATTGTGTGGACCATAAATAAAAAGTACATTTTTAATATACTGAGTAAATACCCAAAATTGTCCCTCGACTATAGCTAAATTCACAAATTGGTCCTCAACTTTCAATTTCAACCAATTAAGTCCTTAACTTTGCAATTTTGACACGATTTGGTCCTCCATCTATTTGACAGTTTGTTGACCGTGATCGACGATCTCCAGAAGAACCTTCAGCTCTCGTCGGAGCACCACGGTCAACAAACTGTCAAATAGATGGAGGATCAAATCGTGTCAAAATTGCAAAGTTAAGGACTTAATTGGTTGAAATTGAAAGTTGAGGACCAATTTGTGAATTTATCTATAGTCGATGGACCATTTTGAGTATTTACTCTATACTAAGGGTACATTATTTATGTACATAAGATACATTCTTTGAAAATACATTTTAAAAAATGTATCTGATATTAATAGTACACACAATTGTGTGGGCCAATAATTTGCCCCTTTATATTCATTGTTTAATGCTAAATACACACAATTTAAATGTGCATCGTTTTAGTTCAAACACGCATTACTTTGACCTAAATACGCATGAATATATCAGAAAATATAAACATGCATAATTTATTTATTCAAACTTCTGCTTATTTTTATAAATGTAAACGCCTCTTGATTTTAACCATAGATCTCTTTCCATTTATTTTATGCAATCAAAGACAGAGATTTATTTTTACAAATGCAATTGTTGAGATATTAGGATATTGCACATACTCCAAAGGGCCTAGTGGAGGCCCAAAAGAGAATCAGGCATACTATATCCAACAGCAAATGTTATACCGTGGATAGGGTTCATATATACTGCACAATGGATCCTAGTATATGTGTATGTGTCTTATATTATGAAATTTTGTGTTTTGTGTTATGAAATTATGTACCTTAAGAATATGAATTTGTATCTGAAACAAGTTAGTAATTGTATTTTATGTTATGAATTTAAGTGTTTATGTTTTTGAAATTCGGTGCCTATAAACACGAATTATATACCTAAATTAAATTTAAAATATAAGTAAATATATAACATGTATATGTGCAGTGTCTTGTATTGTGATTTTTTGTGTCTTGTGTTATGAAATTTTATACTTTACATATATGAATTTTGTATCCTGTAGTTTTGAACTAGGAACCATAATGCTATGTGGACCCTGGTCCATGATATAAATTGCCATCCAACTGAAGCTCCCATTGGAAGAAAGGGATCTCGGACCAGGGGCAAAGGCCATGTCTAGTCACTGGGGAATAGAGAAATAGATATTGTTAGGAATAAGTGTATAAATAGGTTTTGATGATGCAAGTGTCAAAATAGGATAAAAAATTAAATCCCCAAAATTTTCCTTGTAATATTCATTTCAGGAAAATTCAAAATAGCATTGCAAAATTTTCAAAAGTATCAAATACGTACACGGAGACTTCAGCAAAGTATAAGTTTGCTGATGGCAAGAGGGTGACTTCAATAGAGCATCAAGAGTTTATAGCAGTATGGGTCACAATAAGACATTAAAGATGACACAATATACGACGTTATTAGTAGTATGAGTTAAGTAGCAAAAACACTTGCACTAAATAACATAAGTTTGAGCAAAGTAAGACCTTGAAAGCAATAAGAGTTGCATTCAATTTCACATCAAGAGTTAATACGTGATGTAGTAGAATTGCATAAGTAGTAGTGAGACTTTTAAAAAGTAAGATTTTTTTTTAAGGTACAACAAGACTTTACTAACAATAACGCTTTAAGGTAGTAAACGATCTTGAACAATAAGGGTTTTGGTAATAGCAAGAGCTTTTCAACACTAAGAATTAAGCATTACAAGTCTCGGTAAGTAGTTAGTGTAAAACACAACAATACTTCTTGATAATGGTAGGAGATTCAGTTCACAAACATATATTCTTTGTTCTAGCAAGATATGAGGTATCCTCGCTACAAAAAAGATATGTTGGCACAAGTATCAACAATGATACGTACCAAAACAAGTAAGTTGCATTGTTAGCTATAAATAGTGAGATTTCTAGGGCAAGTTGCACACAACAGATGGGCAATATTCTACACTTGTTAGAATCTAGCACATTATTTTATTAGCAAGTTGGTGGCTCGATTTTTTTTTTCTCCAACGGATGTATTCGAAATAATTCAACTATAAATATAAAGAATTTAGGATTTAGAATATTTGAAAGTTGATGAATCAAATTATTTTTCTCTAACGGACGTATTCGAAGTTCAGCTATAAATATAAAGATGCTCAATAGTAAACAACAAGATGCGGGCATAAGCAATTATTTTCATGTGCATTCTTTCAAACATCATAATCTTTTCAACTTCAAATGCAAGTCATCATAAGAGACTTAGAAGAGGTTCGATCAAGAAGATTCAACTTATAAGTCTCATTTAGTTAGAGGATATCCGGCCGTTGTGTTGAAATTTGTTGATCTCTACGATTCTTGTAGATAGATGAAGAGTAGTAAGCTTAGAAAGCATTCTAAAAACCTGAGTAAACAGTGTTGGCGAGGGCCGTCCCTGGGCATGTTTGCCCAGGGCTGGCGCACAGCGCAAATTATGCTGTGCAACCGAATGCACCTTGCAAGGTGCATACGGTTGCAAAACGGCGCCGTTTTGGTTAAAAAAACGCGCGTCCCACTTAAAGAAGAAATCAGGTTCGATTCCCGGCAATAGCATTTTTATATATCCAGAAATTCATAACTATATAACCACAATTTCATAACTATATATCCACAATTTCATAACTATATATCCACAGTGAATGAATGAAGTAAAAATCCACAATGAATGAATGAATGAAGTAAAAGTCCACAATGAATGAACTAAATATCCACAATATATGATTGAACTAAATATCCACAATGAATGAACTAAATATCCATAAATTCATAACTATATAACCACAATTTCATAACTATATATCCACAATTTCATAACTATATATCCACAATAATGCTATTGCTGAGAGTCGAATCTGATTTTTTTTTTTTTTAAAGTAGGACGCGCGTTTTTAATCAAAACGACGTCGTTTTGAACCGTATGCACCATGCGCATGGTACATTCGGTTGCACAGCATAACTATTGGGCGCACAGGGCCTCCAATTTTTTGAGGGCCCCATATTTTAAAAAAAAATTATATATGTATATAAGCCACATTAAGCAAATCTCATGCATTAGTCATTGTGTAGTACTTTTAGCAAAATTAGCAAAGCTCATTAGTCATTATGTAGTACTGTAGCAAAATTAGGAAATCCCATTCCTTTTGCGCAACCCTATTAGTACCGTCGGCCGTAGCTAATGATAAACCAATTGATTCGCTTTTATTTAACATATATGATCAATGAAATTGGGATGCCCTTAATTCTAAATTAATAGATATTTGTGTGAAAGATGGTCCTAAAATAGATTTATCAATAAATAAATGTCCTAAAGATAAATTCTCAAGAAGATTTTCGTCAACGTTTTACACAAGATATTTGCCAAATGGAGAGAAGTGTGATCGAGATTGGCTTGTATATTCATTATTCAAAAGAACTTGACAAGGTGTTTTGTTTTTGTTGCAAGATTTTTATAAAAGGTATAGGAAAATGTGATTTGGTCAATGAAGGTTTTAGGGACTAGACATCTTGGTGTTAGACTTAAAGAGCATGAAACCGAGTGTATATCATATGACTAAATGTGCACAACGCATGTCACTTTTTAAAATGAAATTTTAGATGTATTTTTCATACAATATTTATATTTTGAATTTTTGACACAACTTTTTGAACAACTATTATTTTTATATACAAATTACTTAAAAAAAGGGTCTAATTTAAAATATTGCACAGATCCCTAATTTTTATTGGAACGGCCCTGTTGTTGGCTTTCTGAACAAAACACTTGTTTAGCCTTCACTTGTAAATTGTTGGGTGAGCAAGTTTACTAGTAAATTTCCTCTTAGACAATACGAAAAGAGTAGAGTAGAGGGATTACCCACCATTGAACCACTATAAAATTTTATGTCTATTTATTTTATGCACCTTACTATATTTACCATAACCTAAATCACTTTGGACAACTTATCACTCTCTAATTTTTGGAAACCAACTTCTGTTGCTTAATAGTATTTGACCAAATTATTTTCCTTCGACTGTATAGTTAATTAAGTCTTCAATGTAACCACCTTTGGTATGTTCAAAGTTAAATTATTCAGTCAACTTTTTAGAAACACACTGCTGAAAATTATGGAATTTCAGACCACCTGAAAATGATCTTAAATCAAGTCGAAATATAAGTTTTTCCGGATAGCAACATAAGTTTTTTCGGATACCAAAAGTAATCGGAACAAGGCTTTCGATTTGATTTAAGATCACTCTCAGGTGGTCGGAAATTTTATAATTTCCAGCAGTGACATGTCACTTAAAGCGATTAAATTTTAAAAGTATATACACTCCATGTTGAATATTCAGAAACCTTTATCTCATTCCTAGGAGTGTTCTTAGCTTCCTATTCCTATTAGTAATTTCATATTCCTATTACGATTTATTTAGTCTTTTAGTTCCTAAAAATATATGATCCTTATATAGTTTAATATATAGAGTACATACGGAGATACAATCTATTGTAATATTTCATTATAATATATTCTTTGAGTTAATACCTCCAATGGTCCTTCGAGTATTAAGGGTTTATCAGCTATGGTCCTCCGAGTTTTAAATGACCTCCAATGGTCCTCCATGTTTTTAAAAATAATCACTCGTGGTCCTTTTAGGACGTCTCGTGGTCATTTTAAACTCGGGTTATTTTAAGAATTAGGACCACGGGTGGTTATCTTTTAAAACATGGAGGACCATTGGAGGTAATTTAAAACTCAGAGGGCCATAGCTGGCAAACCCCTAATACTCAGAGGACCATTGGAGGCATTAACTCTATATTCTTTATATTCTCTTTTTCTTTGGTTTCTCACATATTTCGCTTCTACCAACTGGTGGGTGGTTCTTATTCTCCACCCTCCAGGCCTTTCAGTCCCTCAATTTCAACATGGTATCAGAGCCCTACTTTCCTAGGTTATTATTCTTCCAATATTTCTGACAGCAAGTATTTTTCGGCTTATACAGGAACCCATGACTATTTTCTCTTGTTCCGAAGAGTCTAGTGGTTGTTCTCCAAATCTTTCACCACAAAACCCCTTAGAACGTCGTCGCGAGCCTTTGCGTGAAAACCCATCACCAGCTGCCGCCGCACGCGCTCTCACACGCCGCCACTGTCGACGGACGAGCTTTTAGTTTTCCTAAGATCTCATCTTCTCCGGTGATTTTGTGATCTCACATCTTACACTGTTGGATTCCTCTCCTCTTTGCGACCTTATCTAAGAAATTTCAGCGTCATCCTTCATCATCGCCGATGTCACGCGCCACTGCATCCTTCACGCGCCGGTGCGTGCAATGGGTTATCATGTGGTGTGCTTTTCTGGTAAATATTTTCCAGATTGTTGTTTTGCTATTCTTTAGACCTTTTTGGTGAAATTTGAAGGCTTTTTTTTGAGTATGTTGCCAAACTTTTTCCTAGGGTGTTTGTGTTTTGGTATAACAGTGTTTGTTTCTTTATCTCTAGTATGCCATATTTATCCCAAGGGTGTTCAATTTCAACATTACTATATAAAGGCTTTTGATTATTTCCCATGTTTCAAGTAAGGGGAAGTTTGACTATCTACAATCAATTGGTGTTCTATTTTACTTATCTTTACGATGGTTTATCTTCATTACTATGGATTTTACTACATCATTTGCTATTCTTTGCTCCCTTTCGCCTCTACCACTTTTGATGATTGAAGGCTTGGTTGGCATGTCCTAGAGTGTTTATCGTGTGCTATCTTGAGGATGTTCATGTTCAACTTTGTTGTTGGTGTGTTCATTCCCAATATCATGTTCAGCTCCATCATTGGGTGTGTTCATTCCCAAGATCGTGTTACCAGCTCTGACCTTGGTGTGATCATCTTTAATTTATTCCCAAGAATCGTGTTCAGCTCTGTTCTTGGTGTGTTCATCTTCATTCCCAAGGAAGGGTCAAGCATAGCGCCATCTCTTTTGAAGCCATCCAACACTTATCCTCTAGCTGCATTTAATCTTCATTTGTAATTTTGAATGAAATAGAGTGCTTGTTGTAATTGAAGCTACGAACTTCTAGATTTTCTAGCTTGCGGGGAGTGTTGAATATTATAAAACCTTTGTCTCATTCCTAGTAGGAGTGTGTTTAGTTTCCTATTCCTATTAGTAGTTCCCAATTCCTATTAGGTCTATTTAGTCCTTGTGTTCCTATAAATATATGATCCTTATATAGTTTAATATGTAGATACATAGGGAGATACAATCTATTGTAATATTTCATTATAATATATTCTTTCTATTCTCTTTTTCTTTGATTTCTCACATATTTTGCTTTCGCCTAAATAGCAGGTGGTTGTTATTCTCAACCCATCAAGCCTTTCAATCCCTCAATTTCAACACTCCCCTCCCACGCCCCCCTCCCCTCTTCCCTCTAGACTTTAATCATCCAATCGGAGCCATTGGATAAGACACATGACCAAATGCAAGTGGTAGTGATCCCTAAATAAGTGGTATAGCAACCAAGGACAATCCATAAAAAAGGCGGTGTAGAAAGAGATGGTTGCAAGCCGGTACATGAACCTCGATAGCCTAGGGGAGAAGACATTGCCCACCAATGGGTATATAAATATAATAAACCCCAAAGAAGCTCGTTTGTAGGATATCACATTCCAAAATACTTATAGTATTTTGGCATTGTGTGTGTGTATCATGCAATTACATGAATGCCCAAAGAGGAAAAACAAAGCAGTAAAATTATAAAGAGAAAAAGACAATACAAATAATTAATACATCATAAATTAAAAAAATATTGTAAAAACTAAAAGAATTTGTAATTAATTAAGAACTTAAGCATAATATACAAATTATTATATTTAACAGTGTTACGTTATTTAATGACGTTAATAACTTATACATAAAAGAGAAAAAAAAATAGTAAAATCAAAAAAGAATTTGTACATGTACAATAAAGTAAACACAATATACAAGTTTACACAACAGTAAATTATACAAACATATATATTTTCTATTCCGAATAGAACTTACCAAGTTGCCCTTGGTTTTTATATAATTTTAAAGACTTAATACCTCCAATGGCTTTTCAAGTATTAACGATTTACAAGCTGTGGTCATATGAGTTTTAAATAACCTCCAATGGTCCTCCATGTTTTAAAAAAATCACCCGTAATCCTTTTAGGACGTCTCGTGGTCATTTTAAACTCAGGTAATTTTTTTAAAGAATTAGGACCAATGGTGGTTATTTTTTAAAACATGAAGGACCATTGGATGTCATTTAAAATTCGGATGACCACAGCTGGTAAATCGCTAATACTCGGAGGACCATTGGAGGTATTAAATCTAATTTTAAATATACAAAGTTTCAAGTGTCATTGCATTGGGTGCATCGATCCTAAGAAAAATGAAAGTAGGAGATGTTTTGGTAATATCAAGTAATTAAAAGAAAGAGAAAAAAATTTGCAAAAAAAAAGAAAGAAAGAAAAAAATAATGATTTCTTCTAAAATTGCGCCATATATTCCCTTTTAGGCATGGCTGCATCTGAGATAATGTTAAGAGATGGATGGAGACGGATGGAGAAGGAGCTATCCCTATCCATCTTCTGGATTTGTACATTATTATTGTCTCTGGAACTCTTGCCTATCTCAAATTGCTTTTTTTTTTTTTTTAATCTCCCATATACATACATATAGTCCCCTCTTAGCTCGTTGGCACTTTGGCCTCTATGGCCTGCATGTTACGTTGCTAGCTGCAGTGCTTAATGCATGGCCACAGTGTCGTACGTACTGATCTGATCTCAAATGGCCCAACCCTCCTTTTCTGCACAGATTCCTTTCTGCTTTTCCTGAGACGTTGCCAAAACACGGACAAAAAGTTCCTTCACATTAGAAGTATAATGTTAGAGCGGTAACAATAAGATTGAAATGATATCGGCTCTGTTTGGTAAATGGCTGTTAGTTGTTATCTGATTGGATTAATTTGATGGTATAACCACTGTTGCAAAAATCAGTCTAGGTGCCTGTCTAGGCGCTAGGCGCCCCTAGACCGTGGCGATTTCCCCCCTAGGCGTTCGCCTAGCGCCTAACTCGGCCGACTTGGCCGCCTAGGCGGCCGCCTGGCGTCTAACAAAGCCGAGTTAAAAACAACCTCATTAAAATTGTCAAACTGCAAGTCTGCCACTGTTTTCTTGGTGCCCACCTAGATTCCGCCTAGGCACTGTCTTGGCCGCTTAGGCGCTAGGCGCTGCCCGAGCGCCCGACTAGTGCCTAGCGCCTACTGCAACTTTGGGTATAACTAGTTGATAACATTAGCTGATTGTAGAAAGGTGTTTAGTAATTAAATTAGCTGTGAGCTGATAGCTGTTTGGTATAATTTTTTTCTCAAAAAGCTAATTGAAAAAATTACTTTGAATAGATTTTAGCATTTTGGAGTTACAAAAAGCTAATTAACCAAACACTTATATTGATTTTTTAACCTAGTGGTCAAATAAGCCAAAATTAACCTATAGGCTAACTATTTACCAAACAGGACCGATAACTCACTCGATTTGGTCTAACAGCATGCACCCTTCTAAATCGGTCTCCCACCGCTCTCCCAAATACACTATTCTTTTTGTTCCCTTTGCTATAATCGCAAGATATATCTTAATTGTTGGGCAAGTGACCGGTAAGGACTAAGTCCAACATCATGTGGTTAGCCGAATTGTTAGGCGAAGGATGATAAAGAGTCAAGTCCAGTATCCTGACTCTTGAAAATGTGATGACAGTTTATAAAGAAATAAAGTTGAGCCTTTTTCGCTACTAATTAACTATAACTTTTGACGTAGTGATAAATACTATTTTAACAAATGGTGATATTAGAGCCTACTATAATTTTTGACACAGTGTTAAGCGCTTAATCTTAACATTAATGTAATAAACGCACAACATAGACACAAATTAAAGCTAGGTAGAACCTATCATATATATCCCACACTCTAGCTAGCTTAGCTAGCTATCTCCATGTGTCTGTGCAAAACTACACAGTATGTGATGTCTCTTTCTTCCCCACTTTAATTTGCTAGCTATGGCCGCAGCCCAGTGGTCCATATATATTCCATATTCCTTTCACGATCGCATCCTTCAATTTCTCTCTGCCCCTCACTGCAAATAGAATCTTTTTCCCTTTTGCTCATTGAACCCCACTGCTCAGCTCCAAGACAACATCTGTTCTCTATGTTTTTTTCCTCTATTCTACATCCCTACTTCTCTCTCCTTCTTCTATGTCTCTTGTTTTCATTGAATTGGCCTGGTGTCACCTCTAACTTTTATAGATTTTCCCCTTAATACCTATATGTTACGGAGTATTATAATTGAATCTATTATTATATTTTTTTTTTCAATCCGGCCTAACTAGAATTCAAAAAAAATACAATTTTTTTTAACGTTTTAATGTATATATTCTAAAATTTCATTATTAAAAAAAATATTTAGGCTCAATTCGAGTAAAAAAAACTTATAACTTATTTTAAATTACAAATAAATTATTCTTAAAAAATATAAAATTTTTATAACAATATAGAATGCATTCATTAATAAATCTTAAAACCTAAACTACATAATATTAAAACTTAAATAGTAAAAAGTGAACCAAGAAAAGAGCGTCTAAATAACTGAAAGAATGACAAACATTTTTAGTATATTTGTTTATGTTATACAAGCCTACACACACTGGTATTTATAGCAAAAATATCCATGCCAATAGGTGGAGAACACATTGATAACCACATATAATATAATAAAATTGTGTGGTGAAGAATATGTTTTATTACACACCACACCCCTCCCCCCGCTCCTTCAAGTGGAAGTGAGATGAAGGGACACTTGTAGCTTGTCACACAAGAAGGAGAATCGAGATGATATGAGAATTTTGGTAAAGATATTCACAATTTGGTCATTTTGTAGAAATAAAGTGAATGGAGATATCCTTGGATGCTACTTTGTCACGAGCAAATTGATAATCAATTCTAATGTGCTTGGCGCGAGTATTAAAATTTGGATTAAAGCACGCCTAAATGATCACACCACAGCTTCGGAGCAGTGCGTAGCGATAACCAAGGTTTCCGAAGAAGATAAAAGATCTAAGTGACTTCCTCCGCACAACATCTGCAACAGCCTTGTATTCAGCCTCAGTTGAAGTATAGGCAATTGTTTGCATCAAACCTATGACACAAACCTGCAACAAATATAGACAATAAACCCACTAGTAGACTTTCGACCATCTATAGAACCAAGCAATCAAAATCAGAAAATGCGTGCATTTAAGTGGCGGAGAATGTGAAACTTATAACCCATTGTCTAAGGTGCCTTTGACATAACGAAGAACATGTTTAATTTGAAGGAGCTTACATGTCCTGAAACGTCTTATTCACACAAAAGCTTAGGTTAGGCTAGGTTTGAGTCAAATATAGAAAATCACTAGTGAGACCTTGGTATAGCGTTGGATCATCAAAAGGAGTCGCGCCATTTATAAATGTTTAGTTCAACGCCAAAGGAGTGGGAACGAGTTTACATGAGTCCAAACCTGGATAATGTAAGATATCCTCCATATAGTGTTTTTGAAACAAAAGTGATGGATCTTAGTGTAACACCCCACTTTTCTTAAACCTTATTAACAGACTTAACCTTGAAAGATAAACTAATCAAGCGAAATAACTTACTAATCATACTTAATAGAGGTGTCACCGCCACAATCGCCCTTCACGGTAATTGCACAGGCAAAGGTTAAACATCAAAACCATAAAAGTTTTACTACCATAACAAACTAGGGGATAAGACCCTGGTGTCCAGCCCCATCAAAACAGGTAAGTAAGTCCACTATCAAGTCTAAAAAACAACCAACAAGAGTTTAGACTACAACTAGCTATCTATGCTAATCTAGTCTAACTCATACGCTCTCACGAACTGGGTCCACCTGAAAGGTGTTAACAAACAACAAGTAGAAAACAAACCTGTTAGCACGGAGCTAAGTATAACGCCACTCAACCTTGTAAAATACTACAGTATATACTTTTGGAAAACATTTGTTTCACATACTTAGATCAAGTATTCTCAATCACTTAAGCAACAATTAAACATGTTCATCAGGGTTTCTATATGCTTGCGGCCTAATTAACAAATAGGCATACTTTCTCAATTACTAAGCTTAACAACAATATCATGCTTGCACATACTTAATAAGCAATCTCATGCTATCATATACTCAATATGCAATCTCATGCTATCATATACTCAATAAGCAATCTCATGCTATCCGGGACTAGATCCACCTTGACTTATGATCTTCCTGAATATATATAACAATTGTTGGCTATGCCGCGATATTGAGTACATGAATTTATTTGTGGAATATGCACTAGTTTAACATGTTGAACATCACGCGTAGGTGTTGTGTATTTCCATATTACTAGTTATTATTTAAGACTTGAAATATGATCACGTGCCTTCATGCTCTATGCCTATAGACTTAGGCAGTTGAATATTTAGCATAATTACGGCAGCATGTATTTAGGTGTACCAATTTGCAAGTTTCGCATATGACATGATAGTTAATTATAAAAGACTACCCTATGTGACAGGCTTGTCGTTATGTAATTGTGAGTATTTAGTGCATTAGGTTTTGGTACACTGATTGGGTGTAAATCCTGTTTAGGTGGTATTAGTCTATCCCTCAGTATATTTTGTTAGTACAATATCTAGGTATAAATCCGGCAACTATGGTATTTGGTGATATTTTCTGTAACACCCCGTGTTACGGACTTTAATCCCGAATTAATTATTTAATTAATTTCATTAATAATAATTAAAAATGATTTAATTTGATTAGAAATCTCTTTAATTAATTAATGTGGTCCACCACGGATCGTGGACCCTTGCCTAAACTAGAGTCATAAGCCTATTAGAAATAAAGAAAGTCAACATTTTACTAATTAGATCCTAATTAGGAATCCTAGGGCCTACACATCTATTAGGAATAAAGAAAGTATACCTTTACTATTCAGATTATGGTTAAGATTCTCTTTAATTAATTAATATGGTCCACCATGGACCATGGACCCTTATCCCTAAAACAAACCCTTAGTCCTATAAGGAATAGAATTAGTAAACCCATACCATTCAGACTCTAATTAGGACTCCTAAATATATATATATAAGGACATAGGAGGCACCTAGAAGTCACACCACAATAGATATCACCACACAAGAATTCCCAAGGGACTCCCCACCACCAAGCCTAGGGAGATCAAAACGGATGGAAATCTTAGGGAAGAACCTTAATAGCCAAGGAATGATTAATTAAGGCTAAGAGGTAACCCATGTCTTAACAAAACCTATTTTCTTTGCTATAATCTCCTTCTTTGGCTTCTTCCCTATACTCGTGTCTTGATAAATCGTTTATGATGTTGATAATATGATCTTGATGATTGATGGGATGAATTTATGTGTGATCTTGATGATGATAAGAGGTTCTTGATGATTATGTGATGTTCTTGATAAATCTTGATGTTTCTTGATGTTAAAAGATGAACCATGATCTTGATTATTTAAATATGATTAGAGCCCTAGGATGAATCGTGAAATTCATATTGTGGTATTCTTGATATATTTGGTTGGGAATTCGCATGTTCGGGTGTTAATTATGCTTAGAAGTCATGATAGGATATGTGCTATTCGATTCGTGCTTTTGATTCGTTAATTGTCTACGTGGTGTCATCAATTGCGTTTAAAAGTGTCTAAGCATGGTTTCGGGTTCCACAAAGGATCCCGTGATGGTTATTTTGATAAAGAGTCAGTGGGGGGTAGGGGAAACCCGCCACCTACCCGTTGCCCCTAAAGGGCGTTGCCGGCAGCGGGCAGCCGGCGCACCCGCTGCCCGGTTTCTCGCTGCCGGCGGGTGGTCCTCCACCCACCGGCCACCCGCTGGTTTTTCCACATCGGGATGGTGGTTTCCTCCGTTTGATGTTTCCCCGACCCTCGTGGTGTCCCAACGGACCCCGTTTGTCGTGCTTGAGTCTAGTTTGGAATTTCGAGTACCATTCGTAGGTTAAACGAGTCTTTGGATTGCATGCTAGTTGAATTGGTAACCCGTGGACCTAGGTGGAAGTTATATGAGCCCTTAGGAATTATTCTTAGTGTGTGGATGATCACATGTAAGCTTAATTATATGTCTCCCCCCCTTCCCTATGTGAATTATGTGTTATTGTGTGTTACGTGATGCATGACCCCAACTTGGTTAAGATCAATTGGGCTATACGGGCAGTTGAATGGGCTGAGAACCATCCCAACTGTTAACCAGGCCGGTTAAGATGGGTCAGGGATATTAATATGATATAGGACTGAGGTCCACTATACGGGCAGTTGAATGGGTTGAGAACCATCCCAACTGTTAACAGGCTGGTAGAGACCGGTCAGGTATATAAAGATTATGTATAGGACTGAAGGTCCACATGGGCCTCGGTGATATGACCCACCGACCGGGACGCGCCAGGCGGTATGGGGCCAACAAGCCGAGGAAGGTTGTAGTCCACCGACCTGAGTAATCAGGCGGTGTTTAGGGCTACGGCTAGCTGCGACCCACCGAGTGGTGGGACATCGGTATGTAGGACCGTAGTCTTCGAGGATCTTTGCCCACCGACTGAGTTTAGCTCAGCGGTGTGTCGGGCTTGATCCGCTACGGTCCACCGATTGTGCGCATCAACGGTGTGTAGGGTCGTAAGTCCCCCCTTGTAAAGGGGATCGCGGTCCATCGACTGGGAGGGTCAGCGGTGTGTCAGATCGTGGTCCGACGTTGAGTTCGTCAGCGGTTCTCAAAGGGTTGGTTGCGATCAACTCCCCTCGTACCGCGGTACTGAGGTAGGGTGCTGCGAGGCCGTGTTAATGCTATAAGCATTAACCCTCATGTTCGGGGCATGCGATTGGTCCCGTGGCGCCATCAATGATTATGTGATATGAATGATACTTGAATGATGATGTGTTTGAATTGAATCATTGACCTTAGATGCGTATTCCTTATGATGATTATCTCTACTTAATTGTTTATCATTGATTAATGTGCTTGTCCCTATTTGCTGAGTCTATCCCTGATTTTAAAGCTAGAGTCTCCTAAGTATATATCTTCCTGCTTCAAAATGGTTTTCCTATATCTATATCTATATATATACCTATATTGTATTTCAACGCGTTGGAGTGGGTTATCAGCATCTCTCGCTGAACAAATATATTTGGCTTTCAGGCACAGATGAGTAGATCCCAGAGCGCGCTAGAGATCCGAGGCGTAGAGTAGCTAGTTTCCCTTTCGGCCTGCGTGCCATGCTTATGTATTGACATTATTTGAGGATTTTAGTTAGTTAGCCTGTGCACCTGAGTTCTCTAGCTCAGGTGTGGCATATCACCCCATACTCTTATGTTTGATTTTGGGATTTAATGAGGATTTACCTTTATTATATAAGTTTTAAAAGTTTCAAAATTTCCGGGTGTTACAGTTGGTATCAGAGCCTAAGTTTGACCCTAGGATAAGACTCTTAAGACCAGACTTTAGGACATTAAGCTTGAACTCTAGGTATTTAGGAACATAGGATTCAGGAATCTTAGGACGTGCGGTGGGATTGCGAACCTACCTATCATCACATAACCGCCCCTCACTTTACCCCACATTAATTTAAGGAATTTCCCCCTTCGCTTATCACATCAAGGTAAGGGTACAACACACTGACTCTTCATTCCACATACTGGCCCTAGGAATTTGTCATGTCCTTGCATGCTTTTACTTGCTTTGTTGCTTATCACTCTTTGATTATCATACTTGTTTATTTGCTTAAGCATATATGTTCCTAATTGATTTTAAACCATGTTAGGAATTGCATATTATTGCTTAACTATTTGATCAAATATGCGTTATTCGGATATCTGTTACTCGATAAAGTATTTTGGAACTTGCAATTAGTAATTTTATTCAACTTATAAGGGCTCACTTGTCCTAATCATAATTAACTAATATAGTTAAGTCACTAAATAGCCCGATAAGTACTTACATAGGGAAATTTTGAGGAACATAGCTTTAATTAAGAAGGGAAAGAATGGGGCACGGGATCCTTATGATATTTAATTGAAATCTCCCATATTCCTTATTAATAACGTGATCCCTTGAGTTTTTCCATGTATTCAAACCCCTTTCGTTGTTCACATAAGTATGGAATTCCTTGAACTTAAAATTGTGCATTCTCGGGGCTTTTCCCGAAGTGATTCCTCCTTCACAGTCACGTTCCAGTGGGGCCTTGGCAGGAGGTCGACCACCCACCACGTGCCCACTGCCACATCCCAGTGGGGACTTGACAGGCGGTCGACCGCCCACCTCGCGCCCACTGGTCCGGTATGTTTTCACGACTTCTCGTTTTTATTGATCCATTATGCCTTTGTGTGTCTCCCTTGATACTTCCTATGTGTTTAACATATAGATAACAATCTAATGCTTGAACATAAAAATCGAATTACCTTCCTAATTAATTTGTTTATATGTTATATAGGAATTATAGGGACCAATTCTATTTCTAGAAATCTAAAACCTCGGATACCTTTGCGTATTAAGTTTCGACCCGAAAGTCAATATGAGTGAGACCGGTAGAAACCTAAAACAAGTGGTCATCTAGAAATTATCTTTGGAAAAATATATTTCGTCCCCAAACTATCTTAAAACTATCCCTCTAGACTTTGGTCCATGTTGCATAATAGACCACAAGCTTCCAATACCGTGTTTAGAGCCGTTTTGCCACTAAGATAAGGACCCCCTACACAAACATTTATACATAAATAGGTATACCACTACTATTCTAAATATATTCCCCTAAAACTTCTATTATATATATATATATATATATATATATATATATATATATATATATATATATATATATATATATATATATATATATATATACATTCCTAAAAGTATGTAGTAAATCCCCATTACATTCATATACTACACTTACACCAAAATTATTATTATTATTATTATTATTATTATTATTATTATTATTATTATTATTATTATTATTATTATTATTATTATTATTATTATTATTATTATTGTTATTATTGTTATTGTTGCTATTATTGCTATTATTGTTATTATTGTTATTATTGTTATTATTATTATTATTATTATTATTATTATTATTATTATTATTATTATTATTATTATTATTATTATTATTATTATTATTATTATTATTATTATTATTATTATTATTACAACTTAACCCTAATCACCTTGCTTAAACTTAAACCTTCCATAGCTGCGCCATATACGATACGTTCCTACATACTTATATATATATATATATATATATATATATATATATATATATATATATATATATATATATATAGTAAACTTATGAGCCTATAGAACATCCTCCCTTATTCGTACGTATCCATATAAATTGTTACAGTCATATTACATACAACAATATCCCTAGCCCAAACCACACACATGTACTCTAGCTACGATAATGTTATATACATCTATGGGTTTGCACTTAGCGTATCCTAACCCTGAAATATCATTCCGTACAAATTACATCACTTATATATATATATATATATATATATATATATATATATATATATATATATATATATATATATATATATATATATATATATATATATATATATATATATATATATATATATATATATATATATATATATATATATATATACACACACATGTCCTGAGATAACCATAAACTCTACTTTTCCCCCTCGCATGACCTCCCTGTTACCGCTGCTACCTTCCCTAAATAATTAAAAACTTTAGCCTCATCATCAGGTCATCAATTAATTTATGAATTAGCAATCAAGGGTCTTCAACTCTAAAGTTGTTTAGATATTCTAGGCTTCTAGAGGTAAAAATAAATAAATAAATAAAATAAAATAAAATAAAATTTACGCCTACCTAAAACCTAATTACCACCGAGAGAAAACTAATTTTCCTAAGTGCTTGTGTGATTACATTCTGTCAAGATTTCTCATGATAAAACCTTTAGTACTCGTGAACCTAGGCTATCTTACTCGTACTTATTAAAGAATATTTGTATGCAAATTATAGGTGGAAACTTATATTTTTCATATGTGTTGCATGACAAATCACATAGCTCACACGTTTATGTCAAAACACACACTTACACACACTCATGTACATATACACGCATGCTAGACAAAAACGGTATGTTACAAGGCATCCCACTATGCATATATACAATATTATTAATTACAAGCAATCTGCATATAAGTGCCAATACTTGTTATGTGATCACCCGCCGTTATCCATGGAATACAAAATAAAGATTCTAATTCTATTGTCTCCCCAGAATTTATTTACCCCATAAGAAGCAAGAGCCTTTCCTCCTAATTACTTACAATCTTTTCCTCCGAATCTAATTTTCGCTATTTGACTAATTATTATATGATTTATGACCTTACTGAATTTACATGACAAAAGTTTGATTATGCCACGATATTAAGTACGTGAATTTAATTGTTAATCATGCACTAGACTAACATGTGAAACAATACATATGTGTGCTTTATGATTTCCATAGGACTAGTTATTATTTAAGACTTAAAATAGGGCCACATGCCTTCACACTCTATGCCCATAGACTTAAGAGATGGGATGTTTAGCATAATTACGATTGAACAAATATAGGCATGCCAACTTGCAGGTTTCACATATAACATAAATAGTTAATTATCATACATGTTAGGCTTGATGTTTCGTAACTGTGAATATTTGGTATAATCTGCTAAGCACAAAATTAGACATAGATCCTACATATATGTCATCTAGGCTCACAACATACCACACTACATAATTAAACGTCTGCATCCACTCGTAAAAGAGGTTCGCCTGTGCTGATATATGTGCATATATACTTTATAATAATTATGTGGCTATCCGAATCTGCACCCGCATGGTATTTGCCTATCATTTAGGTACATAAATAATTATACGATCAACACAACTTGTGATCCGACATGTTAAATCATTATAAAATAATTAAATAAAAAAAATCATGACCATGTGTAAAACTTCTATGTTATGTATTAGTCACCCGTAAAACTTACATATTGTGTGTTCATATTCGTGACCTTGTTATTTGGTGCATTTTGTCAGCACAATAGTCAGGCACAAACCCAGTGAATCTATATGTGTATGTGTACATACTTCTCATATAATACTTTCCTTATAAACTACTATACTAATTCGGGCTCTTTACCCCAAAATGATTACCAAGCTTCGGGGACGAAGCTTCTTGTAAGGTGGGGGAGAATGTAACACCCCGTGTTACGGACTTTAATCCCGAATTAATTATTTAATTAATTTCATTAATAATAATTAAAAAGGAATTAATTTGATTAGAAATCCCTTTAATTAATTAATATGGTCCACCACGGATCGTGGACCCTTGCCTAAACTAGAGTCATAAGCTTATTAGAAATAAAGAAAGTCAACATTTTACTAATCAGATCCTAATTAGGAATCCTAGGCCTACGCATCTATTAGGAATAAAGAAAGTATACCTTTACTATTCAGATTATGGTTAGGATTCTCTTTAATTAATTAATATGGTCCACCATGGACCATGGACCCTTATCCTTAAAACAAGCCCTTAGTCCTATAAGGAATAGAATTAGTAAACCCATACCATTCAGACCCTAATTAGGACTCCTAAATATATATATAAGGACATAGGAGGCACCTAGAAGTCACACCACAATAGATATCACCACACAAGAATTCCCAAGGGACTCCCCACCACCAAGCCTAGGGAGATCAAAACGGATGGAAATCTTAGGGAAGAACCTTAATAGCCAAGGAATGATTAATTAAGGCTAAGAGGTAACCCATGTCTTAACAAAACCTATTTTCTTTGCTATAATCTCCTTCTTTGGCTTCTTCCCTATACTCGTGTCTTGATAAATCGTTTATGATGTTGATAATATGATCTTGATGATTGATGGGATGAATTTATGTGTGATCTTGATGATGATAAGAGGTTCTTGATGATTATGTGATGTTCTTGATAAATCTTGATGTTTCTTGATGTTAAAAGATGAACCATGATCTTGATTATTTAAATATGATTAGAGCCCTAGGATGAATCGTGAAATTCATATTGTGGTATTCTTGATATATTTGGTTGGGAATTCGCATGTTCGGGTGTTAATTATGCTTAGAAGTCATGATAGGATATGTGCTATTTGATTCGTGCTTTTGATTCGTTAATTGTCTACGTGGTGTCATCAATTGCGTTTAAAAGTGTTTAAGCACGGTTTCGGGTTCCACAAAGGATCCCGGAATGGTTATTTTGATAAAGAGTCAGTGGGGGGTAGGGGAAACCCGCCACCTACCCGCTTCCCCTAAAGGGCGTTGCCGGCAGCGGGCAGCCGGCGCACCCGCTGCCCGGTTTCTCGCTGCCGGCGGGCAGCCGGCGGGTGGTCCTCTACCCACCGGCCACCCGCTGGTTTTCCCATATCGGGATGGTGGTTTCCTCCGTTTGATGTTTCCCCGACCCTTGTGGTGTCCCAACGGACCCCGTTTGTCGTGCCTGAGTCTAGTTTTGAATTTCGGGTACCATTCGTAGGTTAAACGAGTCTTAGGAATTGCATGCTAGTTGAATTGGTAACTCGTGGACCTAGGTGGAAGTTATATGAGCCCTTAGGAATTATTCTTAGTGTGTGGATGATGACATGTAAGCTTAATTATATGTCTCCCCCCTTCCCTATGTGAATTATTTGTTATTATGTGCTATTGTGTGTTACATGATGCATGACCCCAACTTGGTTAAGATCAATTGGGCTATACGGGCAGTTGAATGGGCTGAGAACCATCCCAACTTTTAACCAGGCCGGTTAAGATCGGTCAGGGATATTAATATGATATAAGACTGAGGTCCACTATATGGGCAATTGAATGGGTTGAGAACCATCCCAACTGTTAACCAGGCTGGTAGAGACCGGTCAGGTATATAAAGATTATGTATTGGACTGAAGGTCCACATGGGCCTCGGTGATATGACCCACCGACCGGGACGCGTCAGGCGGTATGGGGCCAACAAGCCGAGGAAGGTTGTAGTCCACCGACCTGAGTTATCAGGCGGTGTGTAGGGCTACGGCTGGCTGCGACCCACCGAGTGGTGGGACATCGGTATGTAGGACCGTAGTCTCCGAGGATCTTTGCCCACCGACTGAGTTTAACTCAGCGGTGTGTCGGGCTTGATCCTCTACGGTCCACCGATTGTGTGCATCAACGGTGTGTAGGGTCGTAAGTCCCCCCATGTAAAGGGGATCGCGGTCCACCGACTGAGCGCGTCAGCGGTGTGTCAGATCGTGGTCCGACGTTGAGTTCGTCAGCGGTTCTCAAAGGGTTGGTTGCGATCAACTCCCCTCGTACCGCGGTACTGAGGTAGGGTGCTGCGGGGCCGTGTTAATGCTATAAGCATTAACCCTCATGTTCGGGGCATGCGATTGGTCCCGTGGCGCCATCAATGATTATGTGATATGAATGATACTTGAATGATGATGTGTTTGAATTGAATCTGTGACCTTAGATGCGTATTCCTTATGATGATTATCTCTACTTAACTGTTTATCATTGATTAATGTGCTTGTCCCTATTTGCTGAGTCTATCCCTGATTTTAAAGCTAGAGTCTCCTAAGTATATATCTTCCTGCTTCAAAATGGTTTTCCTATATCTATATCTATATATATACATATATTGTATTTCAACGCGTTGGAGTGGGTTACCAGCATCTCTTGCTGAACAGATATATTTGGCTTTCAGGCACAAATGAGTAGATCCCAGAGCGCGCTAGAGATCCGAGGCGTAGAGTAGCTAGTTTCCCTTTCGGCCTGCGTGCCATGCTTATGTATTGACATTATTTGAGGATTTTAGTTAGTTAGCCTGTGCACTTGAGTTCTCTAGCTCAGGTGTGGCATAGCATCCCACACTCTTATGTTTGATTTTGGGATTTAATGAGGATTTACCTTTATTATATAAGTTTTAAAAGTTTCAAAATTTCGGGGTGTTACATTTTCCCTTTGGGCATGGTTGTAACACCCCGTGTTACGGCCTTCAATCCTGGATTAATTATTTAATTAATCCCGCTAATAATAATTAAATATGATTTAATTATGTTAGGTTTCCCTTTAATTAATTAATAGGGTCCACCATGAACCATGGACCCTTGCCTAAATTAGAGGCTTAAGCCTATTAGGAATAAAGAAAGTAAACCTTTTACTATTCAGATCCTAATTAGGAATCCTAGACCTAGTTATCTATTAGGAATAAAGGAAGTAGGCCTTTTACTATCCAGATTATGATTAGGATCCGCTTTAATTAATATGGTCCAATGTGGACCATGGACCCTTATCCCTAAAACAAGTCCCTAGTCCTATAAGGAATAGAATTAGTAAACCCATACCATTCAGGCCCTAATTAGGAGTCTTAAATATATAAATAGGGAACTTAGGAGGCACCTAGAATTCCCACCACAATAATCTCTCACCATCCAAAGAGTTCCAAGAATTCCCCTAGGAAAAATCAAGAAAGCAAGAAAGCTTAAAGAAAGAGCCTTCATAGCCAAGGAATTAATTAAGGCTAAGAGGTAACCCATGTCTCAACAAAACCTATTTTCATAGTTATGATTCCCCCTTAGGGTTTCCCCCATATTATTGTGAATGGCGAGATCTGTTGATTATTATTGATGCTTGACGTGATGATCCCATGAGGGATCTTGATGATCTTGATATTGGGAGATTCTTGATAATTATGGTGTTCTTGATGATTATATGGAGTTCTTGATGATTATGTGTTGTTCTTGATAATTGTGTGATGCTCTTGATGGTTATGTGTTATTTTTACCGAATCTTGCAATTAGAAGACGAATCGTATCCTTGTTGATATAAAAGTGATTAGAACCCTAGGTTGTATCGTATGTTATGATTCTTGGATTGTGGGGTAGGGAAATCGCATGTTTGGGTGTTGATTATGTCTAGAAAAGCATGATAGGTTATGTGCCGTTCGTTTCTCGTATTTGATCCGTTAATTGTCTACGTGTTGTTGTTAATTGCGTTGTAAGGTGTCTAAGCATGGTTTCGGGTTCCATAATGGTTCCCGGGGCGCAAAAGTGATGAAAAGAGTCAGTGGGGGGTAGGGGACCCGCCACCTACCCACGACCGTGAAACACCGCCCGGCAGCGAGTAGCCGGCGGGCGGGCAGCTGCCCGCCGGCGACCCGCTGCCCGGAACAGTACTTTCCAGCGGGCAGCCGGCGGGTGGACCCCACCCACCGGCTACCCGCTGGAATTTCCCCCACCTTGGATTCCTGGCTTCCCCGTTTGATGTTCCCCTGTTCCCTGTGGTGTCCCAACGGACTCCGTTTATCGTGCCTATGTCTAGTTTGATGTTTCGGGTACCGTTCATAGGTTTATGAGTCTATTATATTGCATGCTAGTTGAATTGGTATCCCGTTGACCTAGGTGGAAGAAGCATGAACCCTTTAGGACTATTCTTAGTATGTGATGGATCACGCATAGGTTTTGTTATACGTTTTCTCCCCCTTCCCAATGTGTGAATGTGGGTTGCATGTACTTGCTATGTGTTATGTGTGCATGTAACCCCGAGTTGGTTAAGATCAATCGGGCTATACGGGCAGTCGGGTGGGCTGAGAACCATACCGGCTGTTAACCAGGCTAGTAGAGACCGGTCAGGTATATAAATATTATATAGGACTAAGTTCCACTATACGGGCAGTCGGATGGGCTGAGAACCATACCGGCTGTTAACCAGGCTGGTAGAGACCGGTCAGGTATATAAATATTATATAGGACAAAGGTCCACTATACGGGCAGTTGAATGGGCTGAGAACCTTCCCAACTGTTAACCAGGCTGGTAAAGACCGGTCAGGTATATAAATATTATGTAGGACAAAGGTCCATCAGTCGGTTGCGATCGGCCCCTCCGTAATGTGAGACGGGGCAGGGTGCTGCGGGGCCGTGTCAGAGCTATATGCGCTGACCCTCATGTATGGGCATGCGATTGGTCCTGTGGCGCCAACAAAGTCTGCTATGTGATGAGATATGGAGGAGTTGTGTTTATGAGTATATTGGGGGATGTGACTAAGGGATTTATGCTGGGGATTGTTTATGTTGAGTTATGATTATTGTTTATGCCTTGCCTTATCTGCCTTATCTGTTGTGAACTACATATGCTTGTTATAACTGTTGATTGTGTCTAGCCTTATCTGTCGAGTCATTCCCGGTTTTAAAGCTAGAGTTCGTAGGATATATCTTCATGCTCAAAATGGTTTTCGTATATCTATATATACCTCTATATGTATTGTATTTTAACGTGTTGGAGTGGGTTACCAGCATCTCTCGCTGAACAGATATATTTGGCTTTCTGGCACAGAAGATTAAGTCACTGGAGTGCGCTAGAACTCGGAGTGTAGAAATAGATAGTTTCCCTTTCGGCCTGCGTGCCATGTTTATACATTTATGCTTTTGAGGATATTAGTTAGTTAGCCTGTGCATCTGGGTTCTCTAGCCTAGGTGTGGCATAGCACCCCGAACACTTGTATTATATTCTGGGATTTAATAAGATTCTACCTTTATTATCAGCTTTAAAAAGTCTTAAAAATCTGGGGTGTTACAGTTGGTATCAGAGCCTAAGTTTGACCCTAGGATAAGACTCTTAAGACCGGACTTTAGGACATTAGGCTTGAACTCTAGGTATCTAGGAACATAGGACTCAGGAATCTTAGGACGCGCGGTGAGATTGTGAATCCTACACATAACCTCCCCTCACTTTATCCCTCCATGACTTAAAGAACCCCCCTACGCTTACCACACCAAGGTAAGGGTGCAGCACACTGACCCATCACTACAATAAATATTGGCCGTAAAGACCAGCAGCACGGCGCCAACAAGAAGACAGTCAAGGACCCCACACTCCTCGCAAAACGAATCCGAACCTTCAACAAAATCCTTGGGTTAATAGAATGCCCAGGGGAGCACCGCGCAGAGATAGCCTCGTTCGAAGACACGAGGCTGATCCTTGATAAATCCAAAAAGGACCTACTTATGGGTAACAACCGGGGGTCCAACTAGGAGTGCCTAGGGGCACGACTACAAGGACGATTCCACCCTGCACCCGCAAGGGCAACCACGTACAAGAAATCCCCCACCACCTCCGTCGAACACAAACGCAGACTTCGCCCGACAAGTCTCTAACCATCGACCACCCACATCCTCAGGAGAAGAGTATCCCGTAATCCTAGGAGAATGGATCCGAACCCTCGACAAAATCCTCGAGTTAGTAGGACGCCCAGAGGAACGCCGCGTGGAGGTAGCCTCGTTCTACTTCGGACACAAGGCCGATCTCTGGTAAATCCACGAGGGTCCCACTTACCAACAAGAACCAGGGTTCAACTGGGAACACCTCAAGGCGCGACTTCGAGAGCGGTTTTATCCAACACACGTAAAAGCATCCATGTACGAAGACTTTCTCCATCTAAGGCAAGGGACAACTACCGCCATGGAATACCAACAAACGATTCCTTGAACTAGCACGCTTCACGCTAGAACTAGTCCCACCGAGGTAACCGGAGTAGAGAGATTCGTATTGGGCCTCAACTTTGAAGCCCGAAAAGCACTAGTGGTAAGCAGACCTCGGACTCTCAATGAGGCTTACTCCAGTACCGCTAATCTCTACCGAATCCAACTACTCCAAACGCGGAATCCAGGAACAAACCCGAAAAAAGAAGTAACAGAAGTGGGAAGCCGCTCCCTCCAGCATGAGCGAACCCTTTCGGAACTAGTCACGAATGGGCGCAACTATCCCAGCCCGGAGACTGGGAACGCCAATTAGAATGCAAGGAAGTAAGGTAGTACATCAACGACACTCTTTCCTAATCGTTGGCACGAATCACCGAAAGAGGCTCGATATGACAAGAAGAGGCAACGAACACATGGAAAGTATCATACAACTAGAACCTCCCAGCAATAAGGATCTTACCTTGGAACAAGGACCTTGATGGTTTTAAGGCACCGTGAGAAGTACGTGAGACACGCAAAGTCGCCAATACACCATGCGACGTCAAGGGCAGTCAATCAAATGCATCCCAAGGACGGGAAATGCATCACCGAGCACTCGGTCACCAAAGGATTGAACAAAGAGCGGGCGACAAGCCGAACTCCAAGAAGAACCAAGAGGGCTTACCCTTAATCAAGCAAGGAAAAGACGAAGTTGTTTTATAACCAAACTACCGGTGAAGATGACGAGGTTGCTGATTGGAAACCGGACCCGACCTACTAAGCGGAACGAACATACAAGAGTCTTGACTCATCTAAAACTCGTGCTTAAGGATCAATAAACGTTGTACGATGGGTCATCCTATGTATTCAAGCCCCTTTTAGTGCACAAGGGCATGGGACTTGTCAGGACAAGAATCGGTGCCTTTTTGGGGCCTTTCCCGAGGGAATTGACTCTTCCTAGTCATTTTCCCGCGGGTCCCCAACGGGTCCTTCGCAGGAGCTTCGCAGGCGGACAACCGCCCACCTCGCGCCCACTGGTACAATGTGCTGATTTCTTAACCCCTCATTTTATTGATTTTTGGCGCACTTGTGTGCCTCGATTGATGAAAATGAGTCTTGGGTAAGGAACCATGGGCCACCCAAACATAGTGTCCTACGCACGAGGCACCATCGAAAAATCCCAATCAATTGCATTGCACGAGTAATTGAAGTTGGATTCTACGATACAACCGACTAGGGATGTTTGGCGTAAAGGATTGCGCAAACCAAGGAGGCGAGTTGGGAACTCGTGCCAAGAACCCACGAAGACCTTAGAAGTCAAAATGCTAAGGATGGACCGGGAGTCCTCCAAACCATGGATATCGTTCAAGCAAATCAGAGGACTCCTTACAAGTTGTATAGGAACCAAGAACTACGTAGTCCATGGTGCTAAACAAAAAGGTAAAGAGCACATTTGTGCCAAGACCTCAAGAGTCATTAAGGACCCACAAGGAAATGAGATGACTCGTAAAGACACCGAGTCATCCCACAACGAGATTAGGTAACCTACTGCGCTTCAAGAAGGAAAAGAGCATGCAAGGACACCTTCATCATTAAAAGTTACACAAAAAGGGCACCACAAGCCGAACCTCGGGGAAGACATGAAGTCTTACTAAGAATTTCATCTAACGAGGAGATGAAATTCAATAAGGAGAGAAATTCAACCCAAAGTCTAGCGACTCCCAAGAGACTTTGGGAAGAATTTGGGAAGTGCGCCCTAAAAGATTGGCTTGGTCGACCCAACTTGGCCAAGACCTTGGACGCATTAAAGAGGTAAGTGTTAAATCACCACGGGAAACTCCCTCAAGATAGAAGAGAAGGATGAAACCTTAGCCTGGGAAGCAAGGTCTAACTAGGATCTTAAAGTCAAGCAAGTGCCAACACCGAGGAAGGAGGATCAACGGCTCGTCGACGCATCGTGATCAAAACATCAAACCAGATTATTCACTTGAGATCAAGAACCCTTAACCCATCCTAGCCGAATTCCTTTCCCTTCCTCAGAAAATCGGCCCCGTCCTTATTTCAAAACCCTTTCTACCCTTCAAACCCCATTCTTGATTCCATGTTTTAACGACTCCGCACAAGGCGACAACCTCACAACCTAAGTTGCGACCTCGAAAACCTTGATCCTAAATATTGAATTCAATTTGTCCTCAAGTTGAAACCCACTCTCTTAGTCTTGTAAACCTAATCGTTCCTAAAAACCCAACACACATAGACATACAATTATACAGTTTCCCCGTAGAATACCTTCTCTATAGGACCACCGTTCTACTCTTGACTCGTTAACCCTACAATGATTTCTAAGCTTCGGGGACGAAGCTTCTCGTAAGGGGGGGAGAGTGTAACACCCCGTGTTACGGCCTTCAATCCTGGATTAATTATTTAATTAATCCCGCTAATAATAATTAAATATGATTTAATTATGTTAGGTTTCCCTTTAATTAATTAATAGGGTCCACCATGAACCATGGACCCTTGCCTAAATTAGAGGCTTAAGCCTATTAGGAATAAAGAAAGTAAACCTTTTACTATTCAGATCCTAATTAGGAATCCTAGACCTAGTTATCTATTAGGAATAAAGGAAGTAGGCCTTTTACTATCCAGATTATGATTAGGATCCGCTTTAATTAATATGGTCCAATGTGGACCATGGACCCTTATCCCTAAAACAAGTCCCTAGTCCTATAAGGAATAGAATTAGTAAACCCATACCATTCAGGCCCTAATTAGGAGTCTTAAATATATAAATAGGGAACTTAGGAGGCACCTAGAATTCCCACCACAATAATCTCTCACCATCCAAAGAGTTCCAAGAATTCCCCTAGGAAAAATCAAGAAAGCAAGAAAGCTTAAAGAAAGAGCCTTCATAGCCAAGGAATTAATTAAGGCTAAGAGGTAACCCATGTCTCAACAAAACCTATTTTCATAGTTATGATTCCCCCTTAGGGTTTCCCCCATATTATTGTGAATGGCGAGATCTGTTGATTATTATTGATGCTTGACGTGATGATCCCATGAGGGATCTTGATGATCTTGATATTGGGAGATTCTTGATAATTATGGTGTTCTTGATGATTATATGGAGTTCTTGATGATTATGTGTTGTTCTTGATAATTGTGTGATGCTCTTGATGGTTATGTGTTATTCTTACCGAATCTTGCAATTAGAAGACGAATCGTATCCTTGTTGATATAAAAGTGATTAGAACCCTAGGTTGTATCGTATGTTATGATTCTTGGATTGTGGGGTGGGGAAATCGCATGTTTGGGTGTTGATTATGTCTAGAAAAGCATGATAGGTTATGTGCCGTTCGTTTCTCGTATTTGATCTGTTAATTGTCTACGTGTTGTCGTTAATTGCGTTGTAAGGTGTCTAAGCATGGTTTCGGGTTCCACAATAGTTCCCGGGGCGCAAAAGTGATGAAAAGAGTCAGTGGGGGGTAGGTGGGGGGGGGGTAGGGGACCCGCCACCTACCCACGGCCGTAAAACACCGCCCGGCAGCGGGTAGCCGGCGGGCGGGCAGCTACCCGCCGGCGACCCGCTGCCCGGAACAGTACTTTCCGGCGGGCAGCCCCCACCCACCGGCTACCCGCTGGAATTTCTCACACCTTGGGTTCCCGGCTTCCCCGTTTGATGTTCCCCTGTTCCTCGTGGTGTCCCAACGGACTTCGTTTATCGTGCCTATGTCTAGTTTGATGTTTCGGGTACTGTTCGTAGGTTTATGAGTCTATTATATTGCATGCTAGTTGAATTGGTATCCCGTTGACCTAGGTGGAAGAAGCATGAACCCCTTAGGACTATTCTTAGTATGTGATGGATCACGCATAGGTTTTGTTATACGTTTTCTCCCCCTTCCCAATGTGTGAATGTGGGTTGCATGTACTTGCTATGTGTTATGTGTGCATGTAACCCCGAGTTGGTTAAGATCAATCGGGCTATACGGGCAGTCGGGTGGGCTGAGAACCATACCGGCTGTTAACCAGGCTGGTAGAGACCGGTCAGGTATATAAATATTATATAGGACTAAGTTCCACTATACGGGCAGTCGGATGGGCTGAGAACCATACCGGCTGTTAACCAGGCTGGTAGAGACCGGTCAGGTATATAAATATTATATAGGACAAAGGTCCACTATACGGGCAGTTGAATGGGCTGAGAACTATCCCAACTGTTAACCAGGCTGGTAAAGACCGGTCAGGTATATAAATATTATGTAGGACAAAGGTCCATCAGTCGGTTGCGATCGGCCCCTCCGTAATGTGAGACGGGGCAGGGTGCTGCGGGGCCGTGTTAGAGCTATATGCGCTGACCCTCATGTATGGGCATGCGATTGGTCATGTGGCGCCAACAAAGTGTGCTATGTGATGAGATATGGAGGAGTTGTGTTTATGAGTATATTGGGGGATGTGACTAAGGGATTTATGCTGGGGATTTTTTATGTTGAGTTATGATTATTGTTTATGCCTTGCCTTATCTGCCTTATCTGTTGTGAACTACATATGCTTGTTATAACTGTTGATTGTGTCTAGCCTTATCTGTCGAGTCATTCCCGGTTTTAAAGCTAGAGTTCGTAGGATATATCTTCATGCTCAAAATGGTTTTCGTATATCTATATATACCTCTATATGTATTGTATTTCAACGCGTTGGAGTGGATTACCAGCATCTCTCGTTGAACAGATATATTTGGCTTTCAGGCACAGAAGATTAAGTCACTGGAGCGCGCTAGAACTCGGAGTGTAGAAATAGATAGTTTCCCTTTCGGCCTGCATGCCATGTTTATACATTTATGCTTTTGAGGATATTAGTTAGTTAGCCTGTGCATTTGGGTTCTCTAGCCTAGGTGTGGCATAGCACCCCGAACACTTGTATTATATTCTGGGATTTAATAAGATTCTACCTTTATTATCAGCTTTAAAAAGTCTTAAAAATCTGGGGTGTTACAATGGTAATTAGTACAAAGGTTATAGACATAGGGGTGTAAGAATTTTTAAGTTTGATCGTGCAGCAAGCCGAATTCCCTTCCTTTCTTTGTCAAATCAAATACCGTTTCGTTGAGAAATTCCTTCTACCACTTCAAACTTTGTTCTTGATACCTTCTTTCAATTGATTCCGTGCAGTGTGACACCTTATTCCCTAAGTTGCAACTTTAATTCCTTTGATCATATTCCTATTTAACGTTGTCTGCAAGTTTGAAACCTAAAACTTCCATTCCCTTTTCCCTTTTTGAACCAAATTTTCCCAAAACCTAGTATAATATATATATAGCCAAAGAATTCCCCATCACCAAGCTTAGGAAATATCAATTGGAAGAAGAACTTGAAGAAATATATTAGGAGTTGTAAGAAGTCTAATTAAGCTAAAAGGTAACCCATGTCTTACAAAACCTATTTTCCTTGCTATCTTTTATTTATTGGATCCTTTGAATGATTGTATGTGTGATCCTGTATTTATGCCTTGATAGAGCTTGTTTTTAAGGTTTTTGTGATTATTTTTTGATGTTCTTGAGGTTCTTGATGTTCTTGAACGATTACATGTTTATTCTTGTGTCTTGGCATGTTTAGAGCTTGTGTTTAGGGTTCAATTGTGTTAGTCCTTGGTTTATTCTATGTGTTCAAGTCCCTATTGTTGTTGATGTGTGTTTGGGTGTTGTTGGACTTAATTTTGGGTAAAAGTGATGAATTTTCGAAGTGGAAATTTATGCCAAGGGTTAACGTTCCAGCGGGTAATCAGTGGGGGACGAACCCCCAATCGACCACCCGTCGGAAAAGGGCCACGGTTCCAACGAGTGGCCGGCGAGTGGACGACCACTCGCCGGAGTACCAGCTGGAGCCGGGTAGCCCGCCGGCAGCAGTCCGGCGGGAGGTTGTCCTCCCGCCGTACCGCCCGCTTGTACGGACTATGGGGCGTGTTGTTGGTCCCCGTTGGTTGTTTCCCCGTGCCCCGTTGTGCCCCATTTCATGTTTGTATGTCTAGTATGATGTCTTGAGTAGCGTAATGAGAATTGTGAGTCGCGTCTATACATGTGGTCTGAACTTGTATCGTGTGTGTCAAAGTATGGCCTATAGTGTTCCTTATGAGTCTTGTGTTTTCCTTGAGGTCACTTGTTATTGAGAGTCAGTATGAATGATGTGCCCTTCCCCTAATTTCCCCTTGATGAAGTTGTGGTTGAGTCTTGATTGTTGTGTTGATGTCTATGGGTGATGAAAAGATATGAGATTGGTGGTATAAAAATAAGATTGGTGGTAATACTGCACTGCATGTTCTTAGATTATGATGCTGCGGTACGATCAGGTTTGCGCTGCGTGTGCTGATGATACTGCACTGCGTGTGCATATGTTACGGTGCTGCGGTACCTTTGTAATGGCACTGTGTGTGCTGAGAGATTGGTGGTAACAAATTGATTGGTGGTAATACTTGATTGGTGGGTGAGCTTTGCTCTGGAGGGATAAGGCTGGTGGAGTATAGGGTGGCCTGGAGGTACAGGTTGGAACTGATATAAGGATGGAGAGGAGTAAAGGTTTGAACTTGGTATAAGGTTGGAACATAGACATGTGTGTTGTTATTGCTTGTTGTTGCCGTATCTTGTGGTCTGGATGTGTTGTCATTGCTATGTCATGTAGTCCTGGTTTGCATGCTTGTGTCTTATTGTGGTTTTACAGTGTCAATTGTAACACCCCGTTTTACGGCCTCTAACCCAAACTAATTATTTAATTGCTTACCCTATAAAGAAAATTAAAATCCATTAATTAACTAGGAACGGTCCACCATAGACCATGGACCCTTATCCCTAAACCAAACCCTTAGTCCTATCCACCATAGACCATGGACCCTTATCCCTAAACCAAACCCTTAGTCCTATAAGGAATAGAATTAGTAAATTCATATCATTCAGACCCTAATTAGGACTCTTAGATATATATAAGGACATAGGAGGCACCTAGAACTCACACCACAATAACTTTCACCACACAAGAATTCCCAAGAATTCCAATAGGAGAAATCAAGAAGAAGAGAGCTTAAAGAAAGACCCTTTATAGCCAAGGATTCTAATTAAGGCTAAGAGGTAACCCATGTCTCAACAAAACCTATTTTCCTTGCTATAATCTTCTTCTTTGGCTCCTTCTCTATGCTTGTGTCTTGATAAATCTCTTATGATGATTATGATATGATCTTGATGTTGATGAGATGATCTTATGTGTTGATCTTGATAATCTTGATGATTATAAGAGGATCTTGATAATTGTGTGTCGTTCTTGATAAATCTTGATGTTCTTAATTTTATAGATAAAGTATGATTTTGTGATTTAAATATGATTAGAGCCCTAGGTTAAATCGTGAAGGGTAGTAGGAGATAACACAAATGACACAACACAAGTCTAGAAGGGCTGCAAGAAGGAGATAACATGAAATGACACAAATACCCTCTTCTTAAACGGCCATCTAACAGAAATGTAGACGGAGGACTAAAATTGTCCTCATCATAATAAGTGTGTCCATATGTAACACCCCGTGTTACGACCCCTAAAACCAATTAATCATTTAACCAATTATCCAAAGAAAGAATTAAATTACAATAATTAATTAGGAAAAGGCCCACCATAGTCCGTGGGCCCTCATCTCTAAACCCAACCCCTAGTCCTAAAAGAAATAGAGTTAGCAAGCCTATAGTATTTGGGCCCTAATTAGGACTCTTAGATATATAAATAGGGGACATAGGAGGCACCTAGAACCCCCACCACAATAATCCCTCACCACACAAGGAGCTCCAAGAATTCCCCTAGGAGAAATCAAGAAAGAAGAAAGACTTAAAGAAAGATCCTTCATAGCCAAGGAAATTAATTAAGGCTAAGAGGTAACCCATGTCTCAACAAAACCTATTTTCTTAGCTATGATCTCCATCTAGGCATACCTCTACATTCTTGTGTATTGATGATTCGGTTTTGATATTAATAGTGTGATCTTGATAATTGATGTTATGATTTCTTGGGTAATCTTGGTAATCTTGATGATGGAAAGAGATTCTTGATGATTGTATGATATTCTTGATAAACCTAGATTCCTAATGATTGTGTGATATTCTTGATAAATCACATTGTTGCTTAAAAGATGAATTGCGTTCTTGATGATTTAAATATAATTAGAGCCCTAGGATGTATCGTGAAACTCGTGTGGTGTTATTCTTCATATATTGGGTGGGAATTCGCATGTTTGGGTGCCAATTATGTTTAGAAAGCATGATAGGATATGTGCCGTATGTTTCTCGCTTTTGATCCGTTAATTGTCTACGTGTTGTCATCGATTGCGTTTAAAGGTGTCTAAGCATAGTTTCGGGTTCCACAAAGGTTCCCGGGGCGTTAATTGTGAAAAAGAGTCAGTGGGGGGTAGGGGACCCGCTACCTACCCGCGGCCAAGTTTGGCGTCGCCGGCAGCGGGCAGGCGACTGCCCGCCGGGCACCCGCTGCCCGGAAATTCGTCACCGGCGGGTGACCCCTCACCCACCGGCTACCCGCTGGAAATTCCCCCACTTCGGATCTCGGCTTCCCCGTTTGATGTTCCCCCGACCCCCGTGGTGTCCCAACTGACTCTGTCCATCGTCCCTATGTCTAGTTTGATGTTTCGGGTACCGTTCGTAGGATAAATGAGTCTTATATATCGCATGCTACTGAATTGGTATCCCGTTGGCCTAGGTGAAGTAAGTATGAACCCCCTTAGGATTATTCCTAGTATATGGATGACCACGCATAGGTTTCATTATACGTTTTCTCCCCGTTCCCAATGTGTTAATGTGGGATGCATGTGCTTGCTATGTGTTATGTGTGCATGATACCCCAATTTGGTTGCGATCAAATTGGTTATTCCTGAGCTGCGGTTCAGAAGCTGGCTGCGGTCAGATTTACACTCTTGGGCTGCGGTCCACCGTTTGGTTGCGATCAAACGTTTTACATGAGCTGCAGTTCATATTCTTGACTGCGGTCAGATGACTACTCTTGGGCTGCGGTCCACTGTTTGGTTGCGATCAAACATTATGATGAGCTGCGGTTTATCGGTCGGTTGCGATCGACCCCTCCGTGTTGCGATACGGGGCAGGGTGCTGCGGGGCCGTGTCAGAGCTATATGCGCTGACCCTCATGTATGGGCATGCGATTGGTCCTGTGGTGCCATCAAAGTGTGCTATGTGATGAGATATGGATGGTTGGGCGTTACGAATGTTATGAAAACGTGACCATAGGATACATGCTAGTAAACCGTATATGCTTGGTTATGACTATTATTTGTGCTTATCTCTATCTGTCGAGTCTGTCTCTCTATGCTTGTGAATTGTATAACTGTTGACTGTGCTTACCCCTATCTGTCGAGTCTATTCCCCGTTTTAAAAGCTAGAGTCTCTTAGGATATATCTTCATGCTTCGAAATGGTTTTTCTTATATCTATATATATGCCTATACGTATTGTATTTCAACGCGCTGGAGTGGGTTACCAGCATCTCTCGCTGAACAGATATATTTGGCTTTCAGGCACAGAGGAGTAGACACTGGAGCGCGCTAGAGTCTTGGAGCCTAGAAGTAGATAGTTTCCCTTTCGGCCTGCGTGCCACGCTTATGCATTACATTATTAAGGATATTAGTTAGTTAGCCTGTGCACCTGAGTTCTCTAGCTCAGGTGTGGCATAGCACCCCGTACTCTTTATATTATGTTTTGGGATTCAATGAGAACTTACCTTTATTATATAAGTCTTAAAAGTTGAAAAATTTCGGGGTGTTACACCATAAATTGTCTAAATTTTTTTTGAAGGACTAAAATTGTCTATGCCACTATAAGTCTAGGACCAAAATTGTCTTTTACTCATAATTGTGTGTTGATTCTTGATAAAACTTGATGTCCTTGATTTTAAAGATAAAGTATGATTTTGTGATTTAAATATGAATAGAGCCCTAGGTTGAATCGTGAATTTCATGTTGTGATATTCTTGGTATATTTGGGTGGAAATTCGCATGTTCGGGTGTTAATTATGTTTAGAAGTCAGGTTAGGATGTGTTCAATATGATTCTTGGTTTTGATCTATTATTTGACTACGTGGTGTCGTCGTTTGCGTTTAAAAGTGTCTAAACATGGTTTCGGGTTCCACAAAAGATCCCGGGACCCAAGTATTGAGAAAGAGTCAGTGGGGGGTAGGGGAACCCGCCACCTACCCGCTGCCCCTAAAGGCCGTCGTCGGTAGCGGGTAGGCGACTGCCCGCCGGGTACTCGCTGCCCAGAAGTCTCGTCGCTGGCGGGTGGCCCTCCACCCGCCGGCCACCCGCTGGAAAATCCCAATGTGGGATGGTGGTTTCCCCGACCCTCCTGGTGTCCCAACGGACTCCGTTTATTGTGCCTGAGGCTAGTTTGATGTTTCGGGTACCATTCATAGGATGAAAGAGTCTTGTGTATTGCATGCTAGTCGAATTGGTATCCCGTTGGCCTAGGTGACAGATGTATGAACCCCTTAAGAATATTCCTAGTATGTGGATGACCACGCATAAGTTTATTATACGTTTTCTCTCCCCGTTCCCAATGTGCTAATGTGGGTTGCATGTGCTTGCTATGTGTTATGTGTGCATGATACCCCAATTTGGTTGCGATCAAATTGGCTATACGGGCAGTTGGATGGTTTGAGAATCATACCAACTGTTAACCAGGCCGGTTGCGATCAGTCAGGTATATAAATATTATATAGGGTTGCGGTCCACCGTTTGGTTGCGATCAAACATTTTACATGAGCTGCGGTTCATGATCTGGTTGCGATCAGAAATACACTTTTGGGCTGCGGTCCACTGTTTGGTTGCGATCAAACATTATGATGAGCTGTGGTTCATCGGTCGGTTGCGATCGATCCCTTGTGCTGCGGGGGCCATGCCAGAGCTATATGCACTGGCGCTTCGTGTATGGGCGCGTGAAGGGTCCTGCGGCACCACCAAAGTGTGTTTATGTGATTGAGATAATGATTGGATAACGATATGAATGACGTGAAATAATCTTGTGACCTTAGGATATATGCTAGTATCTTTATATGCATGATTATGTCTGTTGAATATACTTGTCCCTACTTGTTGAGTCTATTCCTGATTTTAAAGCTAGAGTGTCCTAAGTACATATCTTCCGGCTTCAAAATGGTTTTCCTATATCTATATATATCCATATACCTATATTGTATTTTAACGAGTTGGAGTGGGTTATCAGCATTATTCGCTGAACAGATATATTTGGCTTTCAGGCACAAATGAGTAGATTTCGGAGCGCGCTAGAGAACCGAAGCGTAGATAGATAGTTTTCCTTTCGGCCTGCATGCCAAGATGATGTAATGACACTGTTTGAGGATTTCTAGATAGTATAGCCTATGCATCTAAGTTCTCCAGCTCAGATGTGGCATAACACCCCAAACACTTATGTTTAGTAATGCTCTGTTTTGGGATTTAATAAGAGATTACCTTTATTATATAAGTTTAAAAAGTTTTCGAAAATCTAGGGTGTTACATCAAAAGTACTGTTATGCCTTGAGTCTGAGTATACCGTTGTGCATGTGCCCTTATTGAGTCATGATCTTGATTTTAAAGCTAGAGTTGTTAGGGCTATATTTATGTATCCCCAAGTTTCAAAATGGTTTTCCTATATTTATACTTATTATGCTCAACGGGTGGGAGTGGGTTACTTAGGATTATTCGCTAACGGTTGTAATACCGCATGTTTTTCAGGTATAGATTAGCTGGCTCGTGAGCGCGCTAGTCGGAGCTGCGGTTCCTAGTTTAGATAGTAGTTAGCTTTAGTCGATGGCCTGTGAGCTGCTTTTGTATTCAGATATTGTTTATGGATTATGATTAGTTAGTTAGTAGCCTGTGCATTTAGGATCTCTAGCCTAGATGTGGCATAACACCCCTACAATATTATATTTGGATTCCGCTTACTTGGGTATTAATGTTAGACTTGTTGTTATGTCATAAGCTTTAATGGTTTTAAATTATGCTGAAAATCGGGGGTGTTACAGATTCCCTCCTCAACCCGAAGGTCGATGCCCAATTGTTCCAGCTTCAAGGTATATTGTACCTTTTTCCAAGAAGGGGGCAACTTATCAATGATACTAGCAATGACAATGGAATCATCCATATTCATATCTTGTTGCCTCATTTGCCAAAGTATCTTGACAAACTCATAGAATTCTTCCATGATCGGATGTTTGTCTACCATTTTATAATCATTAAGTTCACTTACCAGGAATTTCTTACTAAATACATCCTTAGATACGTACTTTGCCTCAAGTATGTCCCAAAGGTCCTTTGAGGACTGCTCATACCAAAGAGGACATACCATTTAGAATATGGCCACAACAGGAAAGGTCATTATTCTCCCATTTGAGTCTCCGGCGAGTAGCCTCGGGAGCCTCATTCTCTCATTCCTCCGGCTTCGGTGTACTTAGCACGTATGTCATGCTCAGAGCCGCAAGGAGGAACTTCATCTTCTTCTGCCACCTACGGAAGCCCATGCCTTTAAACTACTCCAACTTTGGGAAGTTGGTTGCAAACTCAAGGAACCCAGAACTCATCCTTCCCCAGAAACAGATTTTTAAAGTTTATAGATTGTTGGATAAATTGGTTATGTGGAGTGGCTGATAAAAGTAATGTGAGGAAACGAGATCTTCAGGCGTGTAATCACTTTTCTATAAGCTTTAAATCCCCCTCATATAGAGCAACAAGGTTAAATATTTAATCTTGGGGTACAAGAAGATGAATGAAATTGTTAAGTTGCTTTGTTTAAGAATTTCTTGTAGAAATGTAGAACTGTAATATAACTTGGTATATTGCAAGTTTTATTCCATGTATATCTTTCAGATGTTTCTCCAAATATTTACAGATGCAAATATAGCTATTGGAGAAGTTATAACAGTTTAAAACTCCAACTCCCACAAGATATATCTTAAATGATATATATGTCATGGGAAAATATAATTATGAAAATCATATATTTGTAGTTTATGTACTGCATACGAATTTATCAAGTAATATATATATATATATATATATATATATATATATATATATATATATATATATATATATATATTTATTGGGTTGAGTTCAAATGAGGACAACAAGATATAGAGGGGCTGTGATGACAAATAATGGACACACAACAAATTAATAGCAGGCACACAACTTAATACATAATGGCACACAAGAATAAATGTAAACATCAGGTTTCGAACCCAGGCTCTATAAATTAACAAATCTAGCACGCGACATACAAACTGTGGCACACGACTACATTCGGTCATGTACACGACATACCGGCTAATGGCACACACTACATCTGTCCTCACAGTCCTCTATAATATACTTTTCCTCATTTGAATACACATCCATATGTGTGTGTGTGTATATATATATATATATATATATATATATATATATATATATATATATATATATATATATATATATATATATATATGTTAGTAACTAGTGCATGTCACACTTCACACATGTAGCAAAGTCGATTTGCACATTTTCTTCAGACGAATTCACCGATTCGTCAATCAACGAATTGTACAAAATTCATCAAATCTTTAAGTAACGATTTGATACAACCGAATCCACCAATTTGATTAAAATCATTGATTCGTTAAAAACTAACGATTGGTTAACACCAACGAATTATTAAAACCAATTAATCATTCGAATGGTTAATTAAATCTCTCGTAAATTACAATTCGAAGTCTACGACTCGTGATTATCCTCTCGCATATTAACGTCTCGGTCTCAGAACTGAATACTCTTCGGTTACAACCGTTCGTAATATTCATATTTCCCAATTAACTTTCTACCAAACTAAAATAATATTTACAACTCCACAACTCCAAATACTATTTAAGCTTTCATGATAATCCATCTAAAACATTAATCTCCATTACTATATAAATCTCCAACAATATCTAATACAAACAATAATATGGTCAAATTTGGTATCTAAACAATCACAATGATGTGATCTTATGAATAGTTTAAGGATGCTTTAAAAAAAAAAGATTAATGCCAAGCACCTTGTGCTTAGATGACACCTTTGTGGTTTGCCTTGAGGGAAGGTCACAGGATTGATTCCCGATGGTAGGGTATTGACTTTTGGACTGCAGTAGGAATTAATATCACACTTTTATCGAGAAGTTAATTTTATCGTTGATGTTTTGGTTAATTAATGTTGACTTATTTCTTTCTTCCCTTCTTTTGACTTATTTATAAATACTTCTAGTAGGCTACTATAGATTTTATGACCACTTACCACTTACCTCAATTCGTTCGAGTCTTACCAGCGGCAGTGTGGAAGCAACCTCTCAAAGTGTGGGGCTCCTTATGTGCAGTAAGCAAAGGTCTAGTCTCTTTGTTCAGCTAAGTTACCATGATTTGCATCCTTCCAGATGCTCTATCGGGTCAAGGCGTATGATGACCTTGGGATTTGGGATTAAACCTTTTGGAAACAACAATAAAAAAGTTTTTCTTTTAAGTGATAAAATTATAGGCAAGATGAAGAAAAAAAATTCTTTTGAGGCAAATACCATTTATTTGTGGTTGTAAAACAATTGCACCAAGTCACGAAGTCATAAAATCGGAGAACAATGGCGACAACTTGAGTTTTTTTTTTTTTTTTTTTTTTTTTTTGAAAAATACGTAAACTTTTCATTAATAGCTTAGAAAACTAGAAATACAAGTTGGTGGGATAACAGCCCACTCCCCTGAGACAGACAAAGAACTAGTTGCCCGAGCTAACTCGTGAGTCACTCGATTCGCTGACCTCTTGACATGGCACACACTAACGTCTCCAATGTCACTAGCAATTGACCAACATTGCTCAAGAACTAAACCTATGTACGAATAATCAGAAGTACGAGAATTAAATGCATTACAAAAATTTAGACAATTAGATTTAATAATGATACTAGTGTGTTGTAAACCTTTCAACCAAGTTAAAGCCTCCTTTACTGTAAGCGCCTCAACCATGAAATGATCGTGACTACATTCAATGTGTCCTCCTTTCGCTGCCACAAAACGACTGACGTGATCATGAATAACCACGCAGAAACTAGCTCCATTCGAGAACAAGGCAGTGCCGACATTGCACTTTAGACTATCACTTGGCGGTGGAATCCAGCCAGCCGCATCGCTGATCATCACCCCCTTGTAGTACCCCTAAAAATTTCCTTCCAGGCAGTTTGCAACCTATGTACCTAGCTTCGCATCACCAGTATGGACGGCGCAACATTACGCCAAACGATCGCATTCCTTGTCGACCAGATAACCTCCATGATGGCTGCCATCGCAGTAGCCTTCTCTATATTTGAGCAGCCTAGAACATAATCCATGACCATCTTCATAGAGCGCCCCTGTAGTACATCAACCTGGCCCCAAAGCTCCGTCGCATACCAGCACTCACCGAAAATCTGTTATGGGGTCTCAAACAAAAAACCACAAAACGGGCAACCCCCACCTTGCCAGACATGTCTCGTTTTCAGATTTTCGCAAACTGGACGCACACCACGAGTACAACGCCAAAGCAGGTTCTTTACCTTTGGAGGTATTGGTAATTACCACAGTTTCCTCCACGCACGGAAGTCTTCGACAGAGGTACTTTGCATCCCGCCATTCTTGAGCAGATGATATCCATGTTTCACCGTGTATATCCCCCGCATGTCCCCTATCCACCTACATGAGTCTTTAAACGTGGCATTTACAGGAGTTACAACAATCCTACGGACATCATCTTCCACAAAAATGTCCCGCACGACTTCTGTATCCCAACCCCCCCTGAGTAGTTAACAGCCCACTCACATGAGCTTCCTTTAAATCCTCGATGCGAGGTGTATGTAATCGTGGGTTAGAGTTATCTGAAAGCCAATTCCAACCCCAAATCCTAGTATCCAATCCATCTCTGATACGTTGAGCCACCCCCATCTTCAGTACCTCCTACCTTGCCAATATGCTACGCCATAAAAAGCTAGGGTTCCCCATTAACTTCGCCTCCATGAAGTCGCAATTTTGATATTACTTTGCTTTCAGTAATTTGCTAAACAAAGACTCCGGATGGATTAACAACCGCCACCCTTGCTTCGCTAACAAGGCTACGTTGAATTCATAGAGCCTCTTGAAACCCAAACCACCCTTCATTTTCGGCTCACACATTCGGGACCAACTCAGCCAGTGAATACCTCTACTTCCAGTGCCCCCGCCACCCCACCAGTACCGGTTGAAATACTTCTCAATAGTGTCACAAACACGCAGTAGTAGTAGAAACGTAGACATAGTAAAAACGGGGAGAGATGGGGCTTTGCTTTTGATAAACACCTCATTACCCGCCCGAGAAAGGAGTTTGTGTTGCCACATACCAATACGTTCCCGAATTTTTTCCTCAATGTAACTGAAAGTGGCAGTTTTGTTTCGGCCTAGTACTGAGGGAAGACCTAAGTACCGGCCCAAATCAGCAATTACATGGACACCAATACGTTTGATATCAACTCTCACATCTCAGTTCTGGTGTTGAAGCTGAAAACAACATTTGACTTCCCAAAATTTATAAGGTGTCTCGATGCCGCATAGTATAAGTCTAAATATTCTTTGATTTTTAATGCTTCATTTTGGTTTGCCCTGAAAAACAATAAATTGTCATCAGCAAAAAAGAGGTGAGTGATAGCTGGAGCCCCTCGATCCACCCTCACCCCATGCTTCCGCCTGCTGTAATAGGAAAGATAGCCCTTCAGCACAATGTATGAATAGTTAAGGGGACAATAGATCCCCTTGTCGTATTCCCCGCGTAGGGCACACGGTGCCAACGGTCTCTCCGTTAACCTGGATTGTATAGCTAACGGATGAGACACACAACATTAGCAAATTTCACCTACTCCCGCACATAACCCAACACTCCTAACATCCCTTCCAAGAAGACCCATTCCATCCTGACATACGCCTTAGCCATGTCCAGTTTTAGTGTCGTCCACCCTAAATTCCCAGAAGTCTTCTTGCTTAGGAAGTTGCCAATTTCCCCTACTATAATTATATTGTCTATTAAGAGCCTCTCAGGGACAAAAGCACTTTGGGATTGTGACACAACCTTTTTCCAAAGTCCCTTTGAGCCTATTAGGCACCATCTTGGCCAACACTTCATATTCTACGTTACAAAGTGCAATTGGGTGTGTAACACCCCTAAAATTTAAAACTTTGAATACTTATGATATAAAGGTAATATTATCATTAAATCCCAAAAGAGAGCATACTAGTCATAAGTGTTTGGGGTGCTATGCCACATCTGAGCTGGAGAACTCAGATGCACAGGCTAAACTATCTAAACATCCTCAAACAACGACATTACATCATTATGGCACGTAGGCTGGATAGGAAACTAACTATCTAAGCCTCGGGTCCTCTAGCACGCTCTGGAGCTAATCATCTGTGCCTGAAAGCCAAATATATTTGTTAAGCGAATAATGCTGGTAACCCACTCCAACGCGTTGAAATACAATATAAGTGTATGTGTATATATATATATATATATATATATATATATATATATATATATATATATATATATATATATATGTATATATAGATGTGTATTCAAATGAGGACAAGTATATTATAGAGGACTGTGAGGACAGATGTAGTGTGTGCCATTAGCCGGTATGTCGTGTGCATGGTCGAACGTAGTCGTGTGCCACAATTTGTATGTCGCGTGCTAGATTTGTTAATTTATAGAGCCTGGGTTCGAAACCTGATGTCTACATATATTCTTGTGTGCCATTATGTATTAAGTTGTGTGCCTGTTATTAATTTGTTGTGTGCCCATTATTTGTCCTCACAGTCCTCTATATATTGTTGTCCTCATTTGAACTCAGCCATATATATATATATATATATATATATATAGGAAAACCATTTTGAAGCCGGAAGATATATACTTAGGAGACTCTAGTTTTAAAACCGAGAATAGACTCAACAAGTAGGGACAAGCACATTCAACAGATATAATCATGCATAGAAAGATACTAGCATATATCCTAAGGTCACAAGATTATTTCACATCATTCATATCATTATTCAAACATTTTCTCAACACATAAGAACACTTTGGTGGCGCCACATGACCAATCGTATGCCCATAAATGAGGGTCAGCGCATATAGCGCTAACACGGCCCCGCAGCACCCTGCCTCGTATCGCAACACGAAGGGGTTGATCGCAACCAACCGATGAACCGCCGCTCATCATAACGTTTGATCGCAACCAAACAGTGGACTGCAGCCCAAGAAGTGTATTTCTGATCGCAACCAGATTATGAACCGCATCTCATGTATAACGTTTGATCGCAACCAAACAGTGGACCGCATGTAACACCCCGTGTTACGGCCTTCAATCCCGGATTAATTATTTAATTAATCCCGTTAATAATAATTAAATATGATTTAATTCGATTAGGTTTCCTTTAATTAATTAATAAGGTCCACCATGAACCGTGGACCCTTGCCTAAATTAGAGTCCTAAGCCCATTAGGAATAAAGAAAGTAAACCCTTTACTATTCAGATTCTAAATAGGAATCCTAGACCTAGTTATCTATTAGGAATAAAGGAAGTAGGCCTTTTACTATTCAGACTACGATTAGGATTCCCTCTAATTAATTAATATGGTCCACTATGGACCATGGACCCTTATCCCTAAAATAAGCCCTTAGTTCTATAAGGAATAGAATTAGTAAACCCATACCATTCAGACCCTAATTAGGAGTCTTAAATATATAAGTAGGGATATAGGAGGCACCTAGATCTTTCACCACCATAATCTCTCACCACACAAGAAGTTCCAAGAATCCCCTTAGGAGAAATCAAGAAAGAAGAAGGCTTAAAGAAAGACCCTTCATAGCCAAGGAATTAATTAAGGCTAAGAGGTAACCCATGTCTCAACAAAACCTATTTTCATAGCTATGATTCCCCTCTTAGGATTTCCCCATATTATTGTGTATTGATGAGTTGTGTTATTATTGATGATTGATGGGATAATTCCATGGATGATCTTGATGATGAAAGGTTCTTGATAATTATGGTGTTCTAGATGATTATATGGCGTTCTTGATAATTATATGATGTTCTTGATGATTGTAGGATGTTCTTGATGTTTATATGATATTCTTACCGAATCTTGATATTGGAAGATGAATTGTGTCCTTGTTGATTTAAAAACGATTAGAACCCTAGGTTGTATCGTATGGAATCATTCTTGGTATATTGGGTGGGAATTCGCATGATCGGGTGTTGATTACGTTTAGAAAAGCATGATAGGTTATGTGTATGTTTCTTGATTCTGATCCGTTAATTGCCTACGTGTGTTATTAATTGCGTTTGAAAGTGTCTAAGCATGGTTTCGGGTTCCATAAAGGTTCCCGGGGCGTTTTTGGTGAAAAAGAGTCAGTGGGGGGTAGGTGGGGGTAGGGGACCCGCCACCTACCCGCGGCCTTCTTGGGCAACGCCGGCAGCGGGCAGCTGCCCGCCGGGCACCCGCTGCCCGGTTTTGCTACTGCCGGCGGGCAGCCGGCGGGTGATCCCTCACCAACTGGCTACCCGCTGGTTTGGACCCCAATTTGGGATTTTGGCTTCCCCGTTTGATGTTCCCCCGACCCCCGTGGTGTCCCAACGGACTCCATCTATCGTGCCTATGTCTAGTTTGATATTTCGGGTACCGTTCGTAGGATATATGTCTTATATATTGCATGCTAGTTGAATTGGTATCCCGTTGACCTAGGTGAAAGAAGCATGAACCCCTTAGGATCATTCTTAGTATGTGAAGGATCACGCATAGGTTTTGTTATACGTTTTCTCCCCTTCCTAATGTGTTAATGTGGGTTGCATGTGCTTGCTATGTGTTATGTGTGGATGATACCCCAATTCGGTTGCGATCGGATTGGTTATTCCTGAGTTGCGGTTCAGAAGCTGGCTGCGGTCAGATTTACACTCTTGGGCTGCGGTCCACCGTTTGGTTGCGATCAAACGTTTCTACATGAGCTGCAGTTCATATTTCCTGGCTGCGGTCAGATGACATACTCTTGGGCTGCGGTCCACTGTTTGGTTGCAATCAAACTATGATGAACTGCGGTTCATCGGTCGGTTGCGATCGACCCCTCCGTGTTGCGATACGGGGCAGGGTGCTGCGGGGCCGTGTCAGAGCTATATGCGCTGACCCTCATGTATGGGCATGCGATTGGTCCTGTGGCGCCAACAAAGTGTGCTATGTGATGAGATACAGATGAGTTGTTGTTATGAGTACCTTGGGGATGTGACTATGAGATTTACACTGGGAATCGTATATGTTGGATTATGATTATTAATTATGCTTATCTTACCTGTCTTGCCTGTTGTAAACTATATATGCTTGGTATAACTGCTGTCTGTGCTTAGCCCTATCTGTTGAGTCGATCCCTGTTTTAAAAGCTAGAGTCTCGTAGGATATATCTTCATGCTTCAAAATGGTTTTCGTATATCTATATATATCTCTATATGTAATGTATTTCAACGCGTTGGAGTGGGTTACCAGCATCTCTCGCTGAACAGATATATTTGGCTTTCAGGCACGGATGAGTAGACACCGGAGCGCGCTAGAGATTCGAGGCATAGTGTAGATAGTTTCCCTTTCGGCCTGCGTGCCATTTACATTATTACGGATTTTAGTTAGTTAGCCTGTGCATCTGAGTTCTCCAGCTCAGGTGTGGCATAGCACCCCGTACCTTTATGTTTAACAGTGCTCTGTTTGGGATTTAATAAGAGAATACCTTTATTATATAAGTCTTTAAAAGTTTTAAAATTTCGGGGTGTTACACCGTAGCCCTATATAATATTTATATACCTGACTGATCGCAACCGGCCTGGTTAACAGCCGATGGTTCTCAACCCATCCAACTGCCCGTATAGCCAATTTGATCGCAACCAAATTTGGGTATCATGCACACATAACACATAGCAGGCACATGCAACCCACATTAGCACATTGGGAAGGGGGAGAAAACGTATAAATAAACTTATGCGTGGTCATCCACATACTAGAAATATTTCTAAGGGGTTCATACATCTTTCACCTAGGCCAACGAGATACCAATTCAACTAGCATCCAATACACAAGACTCTTTTATCTTACAAATGGTACCTGAAACATCAAACTAGACTCAGTCACGACAAACGGGGTCCGTTGGGACACCTCGAGGGTCAGGGAAACATCAAACGGGGTAAACCACCATCCTACATTGGGAATTTCCAGCGGGTGGCCGGCGGGCGGAGGACCACCCGCCGGCGGCGAACTGCTAGGCAGCGGGTGCCCGGCAGGCAGTCGCCTGCCCGCTGCCGGCGACGCCCTTAGGGGCAGCGGGTAAGTAGCGGATTCCCCTGCCCCCACTTACCCCGCACTGGCTCTTTTGCAATACTTTGGTCCCGGGATCTTTCGTGGAACCCGAAACCATGTTTAGACAGTTTTAAACACAAACGACGACACCATGTAGTCAAGTAATGGATCAAAACCAAGAATCACATTTAAATACATCCTAACATGACTTCTAAACATAATTAACACCCGATCCCACCCAAATATACCAAGAATATCACAATACAAAATTCACGATTTAACCTAGGGCTTTAATCATATTTAAATCACAAAATCATACTTTATCTTTAAAATTAAGAACATCAAGATTTATCAAGAATGACACACAATTATCAAGATCCTCTTATAATCATCAAGATTATCAAGATCAACACATAAGATCATCTCATCAACATTAAGATCATATCATAATCATCATAAAAGATATATCAAGATACAAGCATAGAATAAGGAGCCAAAGAAGAAGATTATAGCAAGGAAAATAGGTTTTGTTGAGACATGGGTTACCTCTTAGCCTTAATTAGAATCCTTGGCTATAAAGGTTCTTTCTCTAAGATCTCCTCTTCTTGATTTCTCCTATGTTTGGTGATAGGGGAATTCTTGTGTGGTGAAAGCTATTGTGGTGTGAATTCTAGGTGCCTCCTATGTCCTTATATATATCTAAGAGTCCTAATTAGGTTCTAAATGGTATGGGTTTACTAATTCTATTTCTTATAGGACTAAGGGTTTGGTTTAGGGATAAGGGTCCATGGTCTATGGTTGACCCTTCCTAATTAATTAAGGAAAATTAATTCTCTTTCAAGGGTAAGTAATTAAATAATTAGTTTGGGTTAGAGGCCATAACACGGGGTGTTACACCCTTAACGGAAAGCTTCGTCCCCGAAGCTTAGGTTTTGCTGAATCGACCTCCTCTCTTATCCTACGGTTTCGCCTCGGTTACCTTGTGTGAAAAGTTCGGGGTAGCGTTCCCTCATGGCGTCTTTAAGTTCCCAGGTTGCCTCTTCGGTTCCGTGGTTGGACCAGAGGATCTTTACCATTTCTATGGTTCGTCGGCGAGTGGCCCTTGTCTTAGTGTCCAGCATCCTTACGGGTTTATCTTCGTAAGTTAGCGTGTTATCCAGGCATATGGCCTCGGGTTTGTAATACGTGACTTGCATCGTGCACGTATTTCTTTAACTGTGATATGTGGAATACGTTGTGCACCCGTTCCAGCTCAGCGGGTAGGACGAGGCGGTAGGCCAGGTTCCCGACTTTTTCTAACATTTCGTAGGGACCAATGAACCGGGGACCGAGTTTCCCTTTCTTTCCAAACCTCATCACCTCTCGAGTGGGTGAGATCTTTAGCCAGACCTTCTCCCCTGCGGAGAAATCGGCCTGCTTCTTCCCCAGGTCGGCGTAGGATTTCTGGCGGTCCTGGGCGGCCTTCATTCTCTCTTGTACGTGTTTGACTTTAGTTATGGTGTCCTGTAGGTATTGTGGTCCCAGGGTTACTGGGTTGACCATGTCTTCCCAACATATGGGTGTCCTACATTTTTGACCATATAGTGCTTCATAGAGAGCCATGTAGATGCTTGCGTGATAGCTATTGTTGTAAGAGAATTTGATAAAGTCTAGGTGTTCTTCCCATATCCCTAGGAAGTCTATCATGCAGGCTCTTAGCATGTCTTCGAGAGTTTGAATGGTCCTCTCGGTTTGGCCGTCAGTAGTGGTATGGAAGGCAGTGCTCAAGCTCAGTCTTGTCCCCATGGCCGTCTGTAGAGATTTCCAGAATTGTGAGAGGAATCTAGGGTCTCTATAAGGAATTCCGTGGTACTTCACTACCCGGTTTAGGTAGGCCCTGGCTAGTTGTGTCATTGTCCAGGTTTCTTTCATGGCAATGAACCGTGCTGTCTTGGTTAGTCAGTCCACTATTACTCATATTTTATCCTTCCCTGTTGGTGTTGTGGGTAATCCTCCTACGAAGTCCATAGATATGGAGTCCCACTTCCCTTGGGGTATTTCGAGGGGTTGCACGTGTCCCTTTGGCCTGCACCGTTTGGCTTTTACTCTTTGGCAGTTCAGACATTTGCTCACGAAGTCTGCGACTTCCTTTTTCATGTTGGGCCACCAAAACAATTTCTTCATGTCTTGGTATAGTTTATCACCTCCGGGGTGTACGGAGTATGGTGAGCTATGCCCATCTTCTAAGATTTGTTGTTTTAAGTGGGGGTGTGTTGGGGGTATGCACCATCTTCCTTGATAGCGGAGGCTACCATCGTCAAATAGTTTGAATAGTCCGTCCTTTCCCTGAGCTAGGTCGAGTCGTATTTTATCTAACTTAGGGTCCTGTTGCTGCCCGGTTTCAATTTCTTCGAATAGCGTGGGTATGATCCAGATATTGAAAAGGTGGATTTTCGAATTTTTTCCCCTGCTCCACTATTTCCAAATTCAACCTTTGGAAATCCTTGCACAACCTGTCTGACAGGACCTAGGTGGTGTTGAGGGAGTGGTTAGTCTTTCGGTTTAGTGCGTCTGCCACGACGTTAGCATTTCCCTCATGGTACTGAATATCCAAGTCATAGTTCTTTATGAGTTCCAACCATCTTCGCTGTCGCATGTTTAGATCTTTCTTTGTGAAGATGTATTTCAGGCTTTTATAGTCTGTGTAGATCTTGCATTGTACTCCATATAGGTTATGCCTCCAAATTTTTAGAGCGAATACGATGGCGGCTAGCTCTAGGTCGTGTGTGGGGTAGTTTTCTTCGTGGGTTTTGAGTTGCCTGGATGCATTTGCTATTACCTAGTCCCTTTGTATTAGTATGCATCTTAGTCCCTTTTTGGAGGCGTCGCTGAAAACTTCGAATCCTTCCATTCCGGAGGGAAGGGCTAGTACAGGGGTTGTGGTCAGTCTTTCTTTCAATTCTTGAAAAGCCGAAGTGCAATTGTCGTCCCACCGGAAGGGGGTTTCCTTCTTCATGAGTCTGGTTAGGGGTTGGGCTATCTTGGTAAAATCGGGTACAAATCTCCGATAATAGCCGGCCAGCCCCAGGAAGTTCCTGACCTCCGAAATCGCCTTTGGTGTGGGCCATTCCTTGACTGCGTGGATCTTGGTTGGATCCACCCTGATCCCTTCCTTGGTTAACACGTGTCCCAGGAATGCCACGCTATCTTTCTAGAATTCGCATTTGGAGAATTTGGCGTATATCTGGTTTTCCCTCAAAGTTTGCAAGGTTGTGCGGAGGTGCTTTTTGTGTTCCTCTTTGTCTTGGGAGTAGAACAGGATGTCGTCAATGAACACAATGATGAAGTCATCTAGGTGGGGCCGAAATACTCGTTTCATGAGATCCATGAATACTGCGGGTGCATTGGTGAGTCCGAAGGGCATTACCGTGAACTCGTAGTGGCCGTAGCGGGTTCGAAAGGCTGTTTTTGGAATATCTGGGTCGGCCACTTTTATCTGGTGGTATCCGGATTTTAAATCGATTTTTGAGAACACCCCTGCTCCCTTAAGTTGGTCGAACAAGTCATCTATTCGTGGAAGGGGATACTTGTTCTTTATGGTAACTTGATTTAGTTCCCTGTAGTCGATGCATAGGCGCATGCTTCCATCCTTCTTTTTGACGAACAGTACCGGTGCTCCCCATGGCGAGGTATTGGGGCGTATGTACCCTTTGTCTAGTAAATCCTGTAGTTGTGTTTTTAGTTGCTTCATTTCTTTTGGTGCCAACCTATAGGGTGGTTTTGAGACTGGGGCAGCGCTGGGCACCAAGTCTATGGTAAATTCTACCTCCCTGGTTGGAGGCGCCCCTCTGGAAAGACATCGGTGAACTCGTTCACCACCGGGATGGTCCGAGGTTCGGCTGCCTTGGTGCTGAGATCCTCGATCGAGCATAGGAAGGCTTTGTGCCCTTTTGTCAGGTATTTCTTCATTTTCATCATGTTTACTAGTTGGAATAAGGTTCAAATTGGCCACTGAACGTAACTTGAAAATGTAATTAGGCCACTGAACGAACAAAAAGTGCAATTAGGCCACTGAACACTCCAAAAACGTGCAATTAGGCCACTGAACTCTCCAAACGTATGCAATTTCACCGGATAGCAGGTTACCATCAATTTTAGCAGGTTACCTGCTTACGTGGCAGCTGAGTTGGCATTTTTAATAATTTTTAAATAATTAATTTTAATAATAAATTTTATAAAAAATTGAAAAAATTAAATAAAAAATAAAATAAAGTCGTTTTTATTTTTTTAAAATAAAAATTTATTATTAAAATTTATTAAAAATGCCAACTCAGCTGCCACGTAAGCAGATAACCTGCTAAAATTGAGGGTAACCTGCTATCAGGTGAAATTGCACATTTTTAGAGTGTTCAGTGGCCTAATTGCACTTTTTTTTCGTTCAGTGGCCTAATTGCATTTTCAGGTTACGTTAGTGGCCAATTTGAACCTTATTCCTTACTAGTTTGATTTCTGGGTTCTTGTGGGATCCGTGGTAGGATATCCGTTTGCTGTTTGGTCTTCTCAAGACCACTTTTTGTTCGCCGCATAGAATCTGTGCTCGGAAATTCCCTAGCCAGTCCATACCCAAGATTACTTGTATTCCGTCCAGTCTGAATTGTATCAGATTGCTAGGGAACTCTACTCCCTCGATGGTGATCATTATATTTTTGTACACGCGATCACATTTTATAACTTCGCCGGATGCCACCTTGACTTGCAGTTGTACTCTTGTGTTGGTGTTTAAGCCAAGTTGTGTGGCGAATTCGGCCGCTACGAATGAATTGGTGGCTCCTGAATGAAACAGTATGGTGGCAGGGGCAGTGTGTACGAGGAAGGTCCCGGAGATTATGTTGCTATCCCCGATTCGTGCTTTGCTTATGGTAAGAATTCTTCCTTGGGTGATTCCTGTTTCCTTTGTGGGAATCGGTGCCTGGCAGTCTTTGATTTCCGCAGCGCGGTTGTGTGACTTTCCCCGATTTTCCTCTTGTGTCCTTGATGTGTCCCCGGTGGGCCGTACGGTATTTGTTAAAGTTGGGCTGCCTTGGCATAGGCTTCTTCGAGGGTCCTTAGTTTGTGCAGGGTTAGGGCCTTCTGGCTTTCGAAGTTGAGGCCTGTCACAAATTTCTCGATCTTGGTTGATTCTGTAGGTACTAGCTCGGGTGTGAGGCAAGCTAGTTTGAGGAACTGTTGGTAACATTTCGTGATTGGGGTTGTTCCTTGCTTCAGGTGGAGGAATTCTTCGTATATGGCCACCCTTATGTGACTGGGATAGAACCGTTCCCGTAGTCGTGCTTTTAGGGCCTCCCAGTTGAGCCCTGGTTCTTGTTTATAATTAGGTCCCTCGTGGACCCACCAGAGGTCGGCTTTGTGTTCGAAATATAAGGAGGCTATGTAACACCCCGTGTTACGATCCCTAAAACCAATTAATCATTTAACCAATTACCCAAAAGAAAGAATTAAATCACAATAATTAATTAGGAAAGGCCCACCATAGTCCATGGGCCCTTATCCCTAAACCCAATCCTTAGTCCCAAAAGGAATAGAATTAGCAAGCCTATAATATTAGTTCCTAATTAGGACTCCTAAATATATAAATAGGGGACTTAAGAGGCACCTAGAACCCCCCACCACAATAATCCCTCACCATACAAGAAGTTTCAAGAATTCCCCTAGGAGAAATCAAGAAAGAAGAAAGCTTCAAGAAAGACCCTTCATAGCCAAGGAATTAATTAAGGCTAAAAGGTAACCCATGTCTCAACAAAACCTATTTTCATAGCTATGTTTCCCCTCTTAGGATTTCCCCATATTATTGTGTATTGATTATTTGTGATATTATTATTGATGATTGGTGAGATGATTCCATGGGTGATCTTGAAAAGGAGAGGTTCTTGATAATTATATGGTGTTCTTGATGTTCTTAATGATTATATGAGGTTCTTAATAGTTATATGATATTCCTACCGAATCTTGATTTTGGAAGATGAATTGTGTTCCTGTTAATTTAAAAATAATTAGAACCCTAGGTTATATCGTGGAATTCGTATGGTATTATTCTTGGTATATTGGGTTGGAATTCGCATGATTGGGTGTTGATTATGTTTAGAAAAGCATGATAGGTTATGTGCCGTATGTTTCTTGATTTTGATCCATTAATTGTCTACGTGTGCTATCAATTACGTTTGAAAGTGTCTAAGCATGGTTTCGGGTTCCACAAAGGTTCCCGGGGCGTTTTTGGTGAAAAAGAGTCAGTGGGGGGTAGGTGGGGGTAAGGGACCCGCCACCTACCCGCGGCCAAAAAGGGCAGCTCCGGCAGCGGGCAGCCGGCGGGCGGGCAGCTGCCCGCCGGGCACCCGCTGCCCGGAACAGTAACACCGGCGGGCAATCGGCGGGTGAACCCCCACCCACCGGCTACCCGCTGGAAATTCCCACACTTTGGGATCCCGGCTTTCCCGTTTGATGTTCCCTCGACCCCCGTGGTGTCCTAACGGACCCCTCCTATCGTGCCTATGTCTAGTTTAATGTTCGGGTACCGTTCGTAGGTCGAATGAGTCTTGTATATTGCATACTAGTTGAATTGGTATCCCGTGACCTAGATATAAGAAGTATGAACCCCTTAGGAGTATTCTTAGTTGTGGATGACCACGCGTAGGTTTCGTTATACGTTTCCCCTTCCCAATGTGTTAATGTGGGTTGCATGTGCTTGCTATGTGTTATGTGTGCATGTTACCCCGATTTGGTTGAGATCAATCGGGCTATACGGGCAGTCGGATGGGCTGAGAACCATACCGGCTGTTAACCAGGCTGGTAAAGACCGGTCAGGTATATAAATATTATATAGGACTGAGGTCCACTATACGGGCAGTTGAATGGGTTGAGAACCATCCCAATTGTTAACCAGGCTGGTAGAGACCGGTCAGGTATATAAATATTATATCGGACTGAGGTCCACTATACGGGCAGTTGAATGGGTTGAGAACCATCCCAACTGTTAACCAGGCTGGTAAAGACCGGTCAGGTATATAAATATTATATAGAGCTGCGGTTCATCGGTCGGTTGCGATCGACCCCTCCGTATTGTGAGACGGGGCAGGGTGTTGCGGGGCCGTGTCAGAGCTATATGCGTTGACCCTCATGTATGGGCATGCGATTGGTCCTGTGGCGCCAACAAAGTGTGCTATATGATGAGATAAGAAGGATTGATGTTGTGACCGATATGGAAACGTGACCGTAGGATTCTTGCTAGTAAACTATACATGTGTAATTGTGATTATTGGTTGTGTTTATCTATAACTGTGCCCTATGTCGAGAATCGTACATACTTGGTTATGACTGTAGATTGTGTGTACCCCTATTTGTCGAGTCGGTTCCCTGATTTGAAAGCTAGAGTCTTTTAGGATATATCTCCATGCTTCGAAATGACTTTTCGTATATCTATGTATATATATATATATGTATTGTATTTCAACGCATTGGAGTGGGTTACCAGCATCTCTCGCTGAACAGATATATTTGGCTTTCAGGCACAGAAGAATAAGTCACTGGAGCGCGCTAGATCTTGGAACGTAGAAGTAGGCTCACAATCTCACCAAGAGTCCTAAGATTCCTGAATCCTATGTTCCTAAATATCTAGAGTTTAAGTTTAATGTCCTAAAGTCTTGTCTTAAGAGTCTTATCCTAGGGTCAAACTTAGGCTCTGATACCAACTGTAACACCCCTAAAATTTAAAACTTTGAATACTTATGATATAAAGGTAATATTATCATTAAATCTCAAAACAGAGCATACTAATCATAAGTGTTTGGGGTGCTATGCCATATATGAGTTGGAGAACTCAGATGCACAGGCTAAACTATCTAAACATCCTCAAACAACGTCATTACATTATTATGCCACGCAAGCCGAATAGGAAACTTACTGTAACACCCAATGGCAACACATGCCAAGGCAACACATGCCTTTGTGACTACACACGTCACAAGAAGAGAACTCACAACATCGGCTACACAAGCCCTCGTGACATCACCCATCACGAGTTGATATGCCTTCCTTATGCCCGGTTCCAACCTTATGGCTACCCCCAACCTTATGTCTAGTTCCAACCTTTACCTCCAGGACCCCTATACACCAAGTCCAACCTTATTCCTCCGAGGACCGTCGTCCCCTCTCCAACAGATCTCCAATAGAACCACCGATTTCATAGTACACGAGGGTACCGATCACACACACGGCAACACATGCCACCCAAGAAATACGTGAACCTTACACAAAGGTCACAACTCCATAATCACGCCATGGCCACCACGAGGACCACTGCAATACCTTGGTGACTAGTGTCCCATACCACTAATCGTGCAATCCAGGTAAAGCCACACACACATCACACCTCAACAGGAATCAATCAACGGATCACAACGAAGATATGAAACCATACTCAATCATGGAATGGATCATAGTCCAACAACAATGATGAATAACACAAGTCATCATCAACCAATAGAAAGGTACAAACAACACACACGCTAGCATTTAAACACCAAACTAGCATGCTTATCAAACGGGTAAACCAAACGTAGTCCGAAGAACACACAAGACTCATCACGGTTCAACTAAACACAATGTTGAACACTTAGCACGATTCAAGACACCAAAACTTACATGGATTCCTACCATATAGTTCTAGACATACGAAACATCAAGAAGACACTCAAATATTTCCACAAAAGAACATCGGGAAGTCAAAAGACCAAATACTGAGTTAAAAGAACACGGGGAATAAATCCCCCAACAACAATACATTGTACCCGTACCCCGCGGGTGGGCGACGGGTGGACCCCTACTCGCTTTTCCGCCCGCGGGTACATACATGTACACCAAATAATCCCTTCGGGGATTTTCAACACCAAGCTCAAATTCAAGTCCAAAACATGCCAAATCTCACCAAATACAACAAAATGACTTGAATCAAAGGAATAGCCAAGCAATGGCATACAAGAACCCTAAACACAAGCTCTAGATATGCATTTTCACAAGACAATGCATAAACACTCACATTTCATAGCAAAACACATGTAGAATCCAAGAAATCATCACATAGGTAAGCAAAATAGATTTTGTAGACCATGGGTTACCTCTTGTAGACAAAAACCTTCACTTAACACTTCACCAAGCTCCTAATAAGGCTCACCTTCCAAACCCACTTCAAGAACACACCAAAAGATCATAAAGATTCTATCTTTAAGAAAAGACACCTTAGAAAACACTAAAAACACGAGATGAACATAGATCTTACCCTCCTAGATGCCCAAATGTATGAAAGGTAGAATCTTGGAGACAACTCTTGAAGATTTGACAAAGCTTTAACTTGGCTTGGAAGAAAAGCTATCTACCTTTTTAGAGAGAAGGTAGAGCCAAATTTTGGAAAGTGTATGGAGAGAAATGAGGATTGTCTACTAGGTTTGCTTGCATTACTAACACAAGGTGAAAAGTCACGAATACCCTTACTAAAATGAAGAGGTGTAAGGGGACAAGGGAACTCCTCACAAAGCTGAAGGTACAACCATGACTTTGGGGTTGACTAGTCAATTACTAGTCCCCGACTATTGAATTTTCACGATATTTAGGAATTAATATACCAATTGAATTAGGATTAATTACTTAATTAATCCCTTAATCGATTTTGGATTACGGGGTATCACATCCTCTCCCCCTTCAAAGAAGCTTCGTCCCCGAAGCTTGAGTACGACGAATTAAAACAAACGGTGAAAAGGAACAACAATGTGACAAGAGTGTCAAGAACAACCTCTTTTGGTCAAAATCCAAAAGATTCCACAAGAATTCAAGACAAGAAAGAATTCAAAACAAGGATTGACAAGAATTTAATCAAACGGATATATTGAGCATAACGAACTCTAGTCCCAACACAAACACCAACTTCTAGCCAACAACTAAGAACTAGGCAACCAACTCAAAACACCAACTACAAAACTACCTAAACAACAAAATAACAAGCAAGAAAAAGCATACAAGGCAAGCAACAAACAACTAACAAACTATAGCAACGGCTAAGGAGATTACAACAACTAAGGAAGGGCGAACAAGATGGCCACAACTCCACTCTAGAAGGACTCGCTCTCCTACTCCTCGGTGCTCTCATCGGATCCTTCATCATCCTCTCCTCTACGGCTTGAACTGGCCTCGATCTGATCTAGCCTTTGGTGCCCGGCGACAAACTGCGTCTTCATGAAAGCAAAGCAACGAAACCAACTACTCAAACTACAAGCTAACGACCATGACAAACAAGAGAGAACGACCAAACGCACAACAGATCAAACAACTACCAACGAACCTACTAACAAAACAAGCAAGGACGCAACAAGGTTCCACAACGAAAACGGTCGACTCGCGAAACGGATAGCAAAGCTTAAGAGATGGGTTGCAAACGAGGTTTTAAGCAACAAAGGTGTTCGCCACCAACCAAAGTTGAGAAAACAAGGGTTTAAAGTAAGGTAGTAAGATTGATAGGCTTGGTCACAACGAAGTTCAACACCAAAACTGTCGGTTAACAAAACGAGAGACAAGACTTAGAGATAGGTTGAGGGTTCACAAAGATAAGACAAGAAAGAAAGATAAGGTGATAGATAAAGGATTTACCGGAAAGGAAAGGTAACTTCACACCGAGCCTAACTCCTGCTCAAAACTAGCCAACGATCTACTCAAAACGAGACAGCTCAGCTAAGGAACAAGCCACAAATAGAAACTGACACCACAAGAACCCTAAACTAGATCACTCGGGATCACAGAACCAGGGTTGCATCTTCGACCGATCTCTGCTGACTTCTTCAACAAAAGGAAACAAGGTGCTCACACTACACAACTTGAGCTCGGCATTTGCTTGAACTTGACCGTCACTTCCAGGCAAAGGCTGCAACTGCCAGATCCAAAACACGATTTGGATGTCCATCTCTCTGGCTCTAAGGTGAACTCGATGAAGGGTACCGACTTAACACTTGCATTAGCACACCACTTCCAACTCTCTACAAAGAAACGCTTGAAACTTTAAAACTTCGGTCTGGATGAAAGGTTCAAAACAGGAATGGTAACAAAGGAGAAAGGTAACTCAGGGGGAAAAGGCTCACAAGAAGGGATTCGGTTCAACGGAAAGGATTAGAGCGAAAGGTTTGGGTTCAGAAACTCAAGGACCACGTTACTTAGGAGTATGTTCAAAGTCATCAAAGTTGCAACTTAGGAAATAAGGTTGCCACCTTGCACAGAATCGTTAGAAGCGGGGAATACACGAAAGAGGTTCGATTCAAAGGGAGATATCAAGGTGAGAGTTTAGGTTCAACAATTCGATGACCATGTTGATTAAGGAGAAGAGAATTGTAAACGAGGTTACAACTTAGGAAGTAAGGAATCAAAACGGGGTTTAATGAAGTTGAAAAGGATTTCCCCACGGAGGGTGTCCGGTTTAAACTCAAGGAAAAGTTTATTAGGAACGGAATCACGATTTTCAAAGTCACAACTTAGAAAAGATGAGGTTGCAACATTGAACAGAGTTGAGTCAAGAAGGAAACAAGAATGAGGTTTGAAAAGATAGGAAGGATTTCTCGAAAAGGGGCAAGGGATTTGACGAGGGTAAGAGAAAAAAATCGGCTTCACGAGGTAAAAGGGTTCACGACTTCTGGCGAAACTTTGGCTTGACGATGATCACTACACTTGATGAACAGAAGGCTCTCTACCTTGACTCGGACGCGGCTTACTCTTAGACCTTGCCAGATTCCTTCATAAGCTGATGAAACCTCTAACTTGCACAAGATGATTTGGACAGAAACAAGAACAAGGTTTGGAAGAAAAGGATCACTTGGCAAAAAGGGCGATTGGGTTTGTCTAGGGACAAGAAAAGCTTACAGAGGGTCAAGGGTGACTCTTGGACAAGCTAACACCTAAAGCTAACACGCAAGGAAGGGCACAAAGACAAAGGAAGGTGTAGCAAGAGGGTACAAGAGCTTACTTCAACGGTTCCCACTTGCATCTGTCTCACAACTGTGGATCTTGCCTTGCCGAGGTCCCGACTTCGTACATAGGTCCTGGATGCTACTTCCACTTAGTCCCTTGTTGCTTCCACTTCGAGACTTACTTTCGGACCGAGGTCTCACACTACCAGCTGGTTTCGGGCTTGCTGAAGTCTTCCTCTTAGGTACGCACTCAAAGGACCGGTGACCTTTCTTACCACAAGCAAAGCATTCTACCGGCTTCCCATGACAGTCCATACCGGGGTGATCACTTCCACACTTCTTGCAAACGGAGCGCCTTCCCTTAGCCTTGATCTTCCGGATTGACTGGAGAGCCTTACCTCTCTTAAAACCATTTCTTTGAAAACTTCTTGTTGATTCGGCACTGGTAACCATCAAACTCTTACCCACAGGTGCAACTGTAACACCCCGAAATTTTTCAACTTTTAAGATCTATATAATAAAGGTAAATTCTAATTAAATCCCAAAACATAATAAAAGAGTACGGGGTGCTATGCCACACCTGAGCTAGAGAACTTAGGTGCACAGGCTAACTAACTAATATTCTCAATAATGTAAATACATAAGCATGGCACGCAGGCCGAAAGGGAGCTATCTATTCTATGCTTCGATCTCTAGCGCGCTCTAGTGTCTACTCCTCTGTGCCTGAAAGCCAAATATATTTGTTCAGCGAGAGATGCTGGTAACCCACTCCAACGCGTTGAAATACAGTATAGATAGATATATATAGATATACAAAAATCATTTCGATGCAGGAAGATATATACTTAAGAGACACTAGTTTTGAAACAAGGAATATACTCAGCAAATAGGGATAAGCACACCAGACAACAATAAACAGTTAAGTAGAAATAACATCATAAGGAATACGCATTTACGGTCACAAGCCACTTCTCAATTCCAAACCACATCATCATCCAATCATCATTCATATCACATAATCATTGATGGCGCCACGGGACCAATCGCATGCCCCGAACATGAGGGTTAATGCTTATAGCTTTAACACGGCCCCGCAGCACCCTACCTCAGTACCGCGGTACGAGGAGAGTTGATCGCAACCAACCCTTTTAGAACCGTTGACGAACTCAACGTCGGACCACGATCCGACACACCGCTGACGCGCCCAGTCGGTGGACCGCGATCCCCTTTACAAGGGGGGGAATACGACCCTACACACCATTGATGCGCACAATCGGTGGACCGTAGCGGATCAAGCCCGACACATCGCTGAGCTAAACTCAGTCAGTGGGCAAAGATCCTCGGAGACTACGGCCCTACATACCGATATCCCATCACTCGGTGGATCGTAGCCAGTTGTATCCCTACACACCGCCTGATTACTCAGGTCGATGGACTACAGCCTTCATCGGCTTGTTGGCCCTACACACCGCCTGGCGCGTACAGGTCGGTGGGTCATATCACCGAGGCCCATGTGGACCTTCAGTCCTATACATAATCTTTATATACCTGACCGGTCTCTACCAGCCTGGTTAACAGTTGGGATGGTTCTCAGCCCATTCAACTGCCCGTATAGTGGACCTCAGTCCTATATAATATTTATATACCTGACCGATCTTAGCCGGCCTGGTTAACAGTTGGGATGGTTCTCAGCCCATTCAACTACCCGTATAGCCCAATTGATCTTAACCAAGTTGGGGTCATGCATCACGTAACACACAATAGCACATAATAACACATAATAACACATAGGGAAGGGGGAGACATATAATTAAGCTTACGTGTGATCATTCACATTCTAAGAATCGTCCTAGGGGGTTCATACGACTTCCACTTAGGTTAACCTGTTACCGATTCATCTAGCATGCGATTCCTAAGATTCACTTATCCTACGAACGGTTCCCGAAATATCAAACTAGACTCAGGCACGACAAACGGGGTCCGTTGGGACACCACGGGGAGTGGGGAACATCAAACGGGGAAGCCGGGGACCCGGGAGGGGCCACGAACCAGCGGGTAGCCGGTGGGCGAGGGATCACCCGCCGGCTGCCTGCTGGAGATCACTGCCCGGCAGCGGGTTGCCGGTGGGCGGACGCTTGCCCGGCGCTTGCCCGCTGCCCGGCGGTGATCTTCGGGCAGCGGGTAGGTTGCGGGTACCCCTGCCCCCCACTGACTCATTCATCAATATTTCGTCCCGGGATCCTTTGTGGGACCCGAAACCATGCTCAGACACTTAAACGCAATTAACGACACCACGTAGTCAATTAACGGATTAAAAGCAAGAATCACATATAGCGCATCCTATCACGATTTCTAAATATAAACAACACCCAAATATGTGAATTTCCCCCCAAATATAAATCGAAAACATTATAACACAAATTCCCAATTCATCCTAGGGCTCTAATCCCTCCAAAATCATCAAAATCCCAATTTTATCTTTAACATCAAGAAATATCCAGATTTGTCAAGAATCATTATATCAACATCAAGAATCTCCTTTCATCATCAAGATCATCAAGACTATCAAGAATACACACAAATCATCCTATCAATCATCAAGAATATATCACAATTAACATGGAGGAATTACTCAAGACACACATATATAGAAGGAGGCCAAGGAAGGAGATTATAGCGAAGAAAATAGGTTTTGTTGAGACATGTGTTACCTTTTAGCCTTAATTAATTTCCTTGGCTATGAAGGGTCTTTCTTTAAGATTTCTCCTAGTGGAATTCTTGGAACTTTTTGTGTGGTGAGAGATTATTTGTGGCGTGAGTTCTAGGTGCCTCCTATGTCCCTATTTATATAATTAAGAGTCCTATTTAGGGTCTAAGTGGCATGGGTTTACTAATCCTATTTCTTATAGGACTACGGGGTTGGCTTTTAGGGATAATGGGCCCATGGACCATGGTGGACCCCTTTTTAGCCAATTAATGGATTTTAATTCCCTTTTTTAGGGTGGGTGATAATTTAGTTGATTTTAATTTAGGGGCCGTAACACGGGCTGTTACACTCTCCCCCCCCCCCCCCCCTTACAAGAGGCTTCGTCCCCAAAGCCGGTGCGTGGATCCATTTTTTCACCCCGAGACGTCACGTATTTTGGCCTCCTGGTTAGGAAATATGGCTCCAAGTGTTGTCCTTGTTGGGGTAGACTGGATTTTTGGTGAGGTGGGGGTTTGGAGGGTTTGAGTCTACCTTGGTTTCCTGCGCCTGAGTTGGATGCCCCGCGAGTACCCAACATGGCCTCGATGGTTGCCACTCTTTGGTCCAAAGTGCGTGTTGCGCGAATTAGGGATGAGAATCCCTCGTCCATGATTTGGTTCTGTCGGGTGAGCTGTGCAAGGATGCGTTCGTTGACTGATTCTTCATTTAGACCACTTGGGTTTCCCCTCGCTCGCGTGGGTGCTGGTGGATTGGGCTCGCTATCCTCTTCTTGTTCCTCATTTTCCCCTGGTTCCCCACAGTCTTGCATTGCCCGCTTGAGTTTCTTGTTGGAGATATTTAGTAGATCAACCAATTCCCTTCATTCCTCTTCGGGCTTAAGGCAAATCTCTTCGAGGGTGATGTATTGTCCCCCTTCGGTGTAGTAGATATCATTGCGATGGAGATTCTGAGCATTGAAAGTCATGCCACTTGCGGTCTTGACCTATGTGCCGCTTAGGTCTACCCCCTTTTTTCTCCGTGATCCAACTCAGGATCATCCCGTAGGGTAGGCTAAGTCGGTTGCTAGTTTTGCAAAATTCCATGTGTTTCAACATGAGGGCCGGTAGATTGAACTTAATTTTTTTTTTAAGAGATAGGCAAAAGTACACTCCAGACTTCCCACATCCATGCTTTTATTATTTGTGGGCAATAGGCTGTCAGTCACAATCATAACCAATATCTTTTGCTCTGCGGTTAGCCACTTCCTGTTTGGCCGTGTGGCCGAGGTGAAACCTTCCTCCCTTCCGAGTAGGTACCCGAGGTAGTCTTTGTACCGCGTATTTTGGGTACCAATCCACCCTTTTCGGTCATAGTCTGACACGCCCGTGGTGGTCAATTTTAAGAGCTTGGCCAAGCGGCCTTCGGAAAATATGATTTCCTTGCCTCGGACCTTAGTGGTGATTTCTAGTTTATCACCTCGTTTGACAACCACCAAATATCGATAGAATTCCTTCACCAATTCGGGGTACGTATCCCCTTTAATAGCAAGATTCGTATCCAAAAGCCCTTTGTGGTTGAGTATGTCGACCAATTTCGGAGAAAATTGATCGGGTTCGAGGGATTTACCTCCGATCACGGTGTAGTCGGCGTTGCTCCATTCCGGGGTGCGGACTCCGAGGGGTTTTTTTCGGCATTTTTAGAATTTTCTTTTGGATAGCGTTTTCCGGCGGACTCCGGTGAGATTCCGGCGAGGGTTCCGGCGGTACGGTTTCGTCGGTGGCGATGGTTCTCGGCGTGGGCTAGCTCGGCGCGGCGGCGGGGATGTTCGGCGAGGTAGCGGTGGTCCACGACGGAGCTTGGGTGTGCGATGTGAGCGTGCGGCAGTGGCGGCGTGTGGCAGCGGGGAGGATCCGAGCGGTCGACGGTGGCGTCGCGGGTTGCTCCCGGTGTGGCGGCGACGAGCGTTGCGGACGGGCACCGGTGGCTTGGCTGGTGGTGGCAGTCGACAGGGTGGCTCGTTGGGGTGCTGGGGTGGTTGTTGTGTGGCGGCGGAATGGGTGGGGGAAGGAAGAGAGGGAGAGAGAGTGGAGAGAGAGAGATTGTGGGGGAAAAAGGTAATGAGGAAGAAGAAGGGTTATTGATTTGGGGGTTTTGGGCGGTTTTTAGGGACTTGTAGGGGTTCAAGAAAGGAGTGTCCCCTTAAGGTTCCAAGAAGTACTCATGGTTTAGTGGTTAAGGCTTTAACTTGTAAATGGGAGGTTTAAGATTCCATTCCTATTGGTAACATTAGTTTTCCTTGTTGGATATTTCTTTGTCTTTTCCCTCTTTTGTCTCCTAGTGGTAGAAGATGTTTGTTGTTGTTGCATGTCGTCTTGTGGGTAGTGTTGTTTTATTTTGTTATGCTAATATTATTTCGAACTAGCTTTTATTTATAATAATTCCGAAGTGACTAGTCTAAACACGCGATTCTACTACGGGGGTGGTTACAAAAAGGGGGGTTTGTTATATTATCCTAAACAAAATTCATCTTCCTGCCAAGTCTCGGAACACCAACCGCCCATGTAACACCCCATGTTACGACCCCTAAAACCAATTAATCATCTAATCATTTACGCAAAAGAAAGAATTAAATTCCAGTAATTAATTAAGAAAGGTCCACCATGGTCCATGGGCCCTTATCCCTAAAACCAATCCCCTAGTCCTATAGGAAATAGAATTAGCAAACCCATAACACTTGGACCCTAATTAGGACTCTTAATATATATATATATATATATATATGTATATGTGTATATATATATATATATATATATATATATATATATATGTATATGTGTGTATATATATATGTATATATATATATATATATATACACACATATACATACATATATATATATATATATATATATATATATATATATATATATATATACACATATATGTATATGTGTGTTATATATATGTAGATATATATATATATGTATATGTGTGTTATACATATATGTATATATGTATATGTGTGTATATACAAGAAAGAGGTAACCCAAGAAGTTCCAAGAAATCCCCTAGGAGAAATCAAGAAAGAAGGAATCTTAAAGAAAGACCCTTCATAGCCAAGGAAATTAATTAAGGCTAAGAGGTAACCCATGTCTCAACAAAACCTATTTTCCTTGCTATAATTATCTTCTTTGACCTCCTCTCTGTACTTGTGTCTTGATGGGTCGTTCATGATATTGATGATATGATCTTGATGATTGTGAGATGATTTTATGTGTGTTCTTGATGATCTTGATGACGATAAGAAGTTCTTGATGATTACATGATCTTCTTGATGAATCTTGATGTTTTGATGATTAAAAGATGAACTATGATTTATTGATTTGATTATGATTAGAGCCCTAGGGTAAAATTTTGGAATTTCATGTTGTGTTATTCTTGATATAATTGGGTCGGATTTCGCATGTTTGGGTGTTGATTATGTTTAGAAGTTGTTGGTCCCGATAGGGTGGTGAAAGTCTAGAGGGGGGGGGGGGGGGTGAATAGACTTTCAAGCTTTTTCAAATTAAATAACTCTTCGGTAACTTCAACTCTAAGTAACAAGTAAATAGAGCAAGTTTGTACTGCACAGCGGAATAATAGTAAAGAGTTATGCCCAACTAGTAAATTAAGTGTGCAAGTATAAGTAAGATAGGTACAAATGATATGTAAAGTGACAGAGATATCTTGAATATATAAAGGAGATGGTGCACTCAATATATAATAACAATATTCAAGATTGTAAATAAATATCGTGTCACGTCGTCCGTGTGACGAATGTTACATGCAGCACGTCAAACTTGCTTAGAATAAATTAGTATTTAAGCTCGAGAAGTTTGAGTCACATGCATACGTGAGAACACACTAAACCCGGATGATTAAGATTAACTGTGAATAGTAAACGGGTTAGTCGGATGAGATAGATAGATATAGCAAATAATGTAAGTGCGGTATGTAAATGAGAGAGGCAATTTATAGTGGTTCGGAAGTGGCGTAATCTTCCTAGTCCACTTTTCTCCTTTCACGTCTAGGAGAAATTCACTATTTTCCACACACAGTTACAATAGTGAACAAGTGCTATACATGCACTTCTTCCGGATGTCTTGCACACAGCTACACCCTGCTCCGAGTGTCTCGCACACAGCTACACTCAACTCTGAGTATTTCGCACACAGCTATACTCAACGCCAACTAAGTGTCTTGCACACAGCTACACTTAGCAACTACGAGTGTTTTGCACACAGCTACACTCACTAGAGTATTTTGCACACAGCTATACTCTTTCTACAATTTACAAATACAAGGATTTGTATTTCTCTCTCCAACTAGATTTGAGACTATTCAGACTAAGTCTCTTAGAATATTTTGAGCACTAGCACTTTTGAATTTTACACTTGTATTGCACTTCTATCTCGTTCACCTCTGCTCCACACACACTTTGTCTTCAAGTCTTCATGGCTTTTTATAGTCAATCAAATATATCCGTTGGAGTGGGATAATTTGATATTTGAAATTTGAATCTTCATAGCCTGATATTGTTGACAGTAGTAGATCTTCAATTTTGATTTGATTTGTCAACTTGCCTGACAAAGTAATTCTTTAGCACAACTTTAATTTTCTAGTTGTTTCTAAAAATATTACTTTAATTATCAATTTGAATATCCAACGAATCTTTGAAATAAATTCATCTGATAGAATTTATTTCTAGGATAAGTTTTTATATTCATGCCTTCATAAATATTTTTCCGTTCTGATCAAATGTCTTTCAGGCAATTTTGGAGTCTTGTGGCATGTGGGTGGACTTGGAGTAAATTCCTTCGAATTTATCCAATTTTTGATCATCTTGCTCTTTTGCCACATTGTGCTCCTTTGACTTGAACATCGTGCTCCTTTGACTTGAACATCGTGCTCCTTGACTTTGAACATTGTGCTTCTTTCGATACATTGTGCTCTTCTGACAACATTGTGCTTCTTAGGTAGCATTGTGCTCTTCTGACAGCATTGTGCTTCTTAGGTAGCATTGTGCTCCTTCGGACACATCGTGCTCCTTTAGCACACATTGTGCTCTTTTGAACACATCGTGCTCTTTTAGCACACATCGAGCTCCTTCAAAATCTGCCTTATAAAAAACATAGGTCTTTGGGAGGAATCGATCTCGGGTGTGATCGTTTAGAGTAAAGACCTCTACCATTTTGCCATTAGGCTCATCCAATCATTCCTTGCAACGCCATTGCTTTATGCTTCTTTCACGGATGAATACTCGTAGGACCCTCAAATTAATTTTGTTCTTCCTATGGTATATTCCTTCTGATTTCAATATTCTGATTTATGATGCTTGTACTAAAGACTTAAAAACTAAGGGGATCTAAAGATACATTTGGCTCATCAAAACATACAAAAATATTCCTATCAGAAGTGATGATAGGATATGTGTTATATGATTCTTGCTTTTGATCCGTTAATTGTCTATGTGGTGTCATCAATTGCGTTTAAAAGTGTCTAAGCATGCTTTCGGGTTCCACAACGGATCCCGGGACGTTTATTTTGGTAAAAAGTCAGTGGGGGTAGGGGGACCCGCCACCTACCCGCTGCCCGAAAAGGGCGTCGCCGGCAGCGGGCAGCGGGCGGGCAGGCGACTGCCCGCCGGGCACCGCTGCCCGGAGACTGGTCGCCGGCGGGTGGTCCACCACCCACCAGCTACCCGCTAGAAATTGTTCCGACTTGGGACTCCGGCTTCCCCGTTTGATGTTTCCCCGACCCTCGTGGTGTCCCAACGGACCCCGTTTATCGTGCCTAAGTCTAGTTTGATGTTTCGGGTACCGTTCTTAGGATAAATGAGGCTTATATATCGCATGCTAGTGAATTGGTATCCCGTTGGCCAAGGTAAAGGAAGTATGAACCCATTATAATTATTCCTAGTATGTGGATAACCACGCATAGGTTTCGTTATACGTTTTCTCCCCTTTCCCAATGTGTTAATATGGGTTGCATGTTCTTGTTATGTGTTATGTGTGCATGATACCACAATTTGGTTGCGATTAAATTGGTAATTCCGTAGCTGCGGTTCAGAAGCTGTCTGCGGTTAGAATTACACTCTCGGGCTGCGGTCCACCGTTTGGTTGCGATCAAACGTTTTACATGAGCTGCGGTTCATATTCCTGGCTGCGGTCAGATGACTACTCTTAGGCTGCAGTCCACTGTTTGGTTGCGATCAAACATTATGATGAGCTGCGGTTCATCGGTCGGTTGCGATCGACCCCTTCGTATTGCGATACGAGGCAGGGTGCTGCGGGGCCGTGTCAGAACTATATGCGCTGACCCTCATGTATGGGCATGCGATTGGTCCGGTGGCGCCACCAAAGTGTGCTTGTGTGTGATGAGATACGAATTGGGATGATGATATGAATGAGACGAAGTGAATCTGTGACCATAGGATATATGCTAGTATCTTTATAAGCTTCATTATAACTGTTGAATGTGCTTATCCCTATCTGTCGAGTCTATTCTTCGTTTTAAAACTAGTGTCTCCTAAGTATATATCTTCCTGCTTCAAAATGGTTTTCGTATATCTATATATATCTATCTATAATCTATTTCAACGCGTTGGAGTGGGTTACCAGCATCTCTCGCTGAACAGATATATTTGGCTTTCAGGCACAGAGGAGTAGACACTGGAGCGCGCTAGAGATTTGGAGTGTAGAGTAGATAGTTTCCCTTTCGGCCTGCGTGCCATACTTATGTATTCACATTATTGAGGATATTAGTTTGTTAGCCTGTGCACCTGAGTTCTCTAGCTCGGGTGTGGCATAGCACCCCGTACTCTACTACATTATGTTTTGGGATTTAATGAGAATTTACCTTTATTATATAAGTTTCAAAAGCATTAAAATTTCGCGGTGTTACAGTTGGTATCAGAGCCTAAGTTTGACCCTAGGATAAGACCTCGAAGATCGGACTTTAAGACATTTGGCTTGAAACCTAGGTATTTAAGTACATAGGACTTAGGAGACTTAAGACGCGTTGTGAAATTGTGAGTATACCCACCATCACATATCCCCCTCACTCTTGTTTAAATTAAAAGAACTTCCCCTCCGCTTATCACACCAAGGTAAGGGTACAAAACTCTAACTCGACATTACTATAAACATTGACCCAGTAAAACAGCAGCATGGCGCCAAACAGAAGACAATCAAGGACTCCGGAACCCACCACACACGACCCCCTGACTCAAACCCTACAGCAACTAACACAAGTCGCCCAGACACTGAGCGACGTAGCTCTCCGCAACAACAGACCCCCACCACCTCCGTCAAACACGAACTCGGAAGTCGCCCGACAAGTTTCACATCATCGACCACCCACGTTCTCAGGGGAAGAAGATCCCGTGATCCTTGAAGAATGGATCCGGACCCTCGACAAGATTCTAGGATTGGTAGAATGCCCAGATGAACGTCGTGTGGAGATAGCCTCATTCTATTTCGGACACGAGGTAGACCTTTGGTGGATCCACGAGGGGCCCACTTACAGGCAGGAACCAGGGTTCAACTGGGAAAACCTCAAAACACGACTACGAGAACGATTCTATCCAACACACGTAAAAGCATCCATGCACGAAGAGTTCCTCCACTTGAAACAAGGAACGACCACCGTCATGGAATACCATAAACGCTTCCTCGAACTAGCACGCTTCGCACCAGAACTAGTCCCCACTGAGGCAACCAAAATAGAAAGGTTTGTATCGGGTCTCAACTTCGAAGCCCGAAAAGCACTAGTAGTAAGCAGACCCCGGACCCTCAACGAGGTGCTATGCCACACGTGAGCAAGCTAGAGAACTCAGGTGCACAGGATAACTAACTAATATTCTCAATAATGTCAATACATAACAATGGCACGCAGGCCGAAAGGGAGCTATCTATTCTACGCTTCGATCTCTAGCGCGCTCCAGTGTCTATTCCTCTGTGCCTGAAAGCCAAATATATCTGTTCGCGAGAGATGCCGGTAACCCACTCCAACGCGTTGAAATGCAGTATAGATAGATATATATAGATATACAAAAATCATTTCGAAGCAGGAAGATATATACTTAAGAGACACTAGTTTTGAAACCAGGAATAGACTCAGCAAATAGGGATAAGCACACCAGACAACAATAAACAGTTAAGTAGAAATAACATCATAAGGAATACGCATTTACGGTCACAAGCCACTTCTCAATTCCAAACCACATCATCATCCAATCATCATTCATATCACATAATCATTGATGGCGCCACGGGAACAATCGCATGCCCCGAACATGAGGGTTAATGCTTATAGCATTAACACGGCCCCGTAACACCCTACCTCAGTACCGCTGATTGCTATAATCTGCAAGCGCACAGAGTCAATCACAGTATAAATTCCTGGAGTATTCCAGGGTCGATCCCACGAAGAACACTATTAACTGTTATCTTAAATAATCAAATCGTTGATAAGGAAATTCGCAAATAAATAGAATTAATGTGATTAAAAGAATATTTATGAATTTAAAGCAAAGGGAAATTCTAATTGAGAGAAGACTAGGGATTTGGGTTCACCTGTTAGATAATTAACTAACTCTCCTAAATATTAATTCTTATAACCATAGTGATGATTGCTTCATATATATCCTAATACTCCGTCGAGCTACTAGGTTGTATCTAATTAATTGTGATCATCCGTCGATATCTCACCAACATTAATTAAACCCATTAAGCAACAATCAAATATCACCACAAATACCTAAAGCTATGTCTAGTTTAGGTCAATTGTGTTTATCTTATGAGTTCTAGGTTCATAATTCACCTGTCAGTTCTTCTTATGAGCCCTGATGTTAGAATTATGCAGTGACCAGTCACACAACTCACAATTAAAATACATAAAATAAATATAATCAAATTCAATTATTAAACTGAAATTGGAAGAATTAACACATGAAAAATAGTCAATTAATCTAATTTAGGCTAATCCAAATCCCTAATTTAAGTTCTAGCCAAGATTCATATTTGAATGTATAGAATGTTCAAGAAATAGCATTCTGGAAATTTAAACTAAATAAAGTAGGGAAGAAAATCAATTCAAGTTTAAGAGATGATAGCTGCGATTGAAGCTCGAGAATCCCCTGTGATGAAGTCTCAAATTTCCTCGCTAAAGATCACCGCCGAACCGCTGCTGCTCCCAACTTTCGTCTTATTCCTGTTTCGACTATCTCCTCTTTTCCCTTGCTTTTATTTTTGCTCCTTTTTTCTCTATGTTCTGCCGAACCCCCAATAAAAACCAAAGCCAACCTTAATCTCTATCTTTTTTCAATGTTGCGCAAATCCCTAAAAGAAAAGAAAACAAAATTAATATAAAATAAAGTAAAGTTAAAGTAAAACACTTATTATTATTATTATTACTACTACTATTATTATTATTATTATTATTATTATTATTATTATTATTATTATTATTATAACTTAATAACATAACTTAATTAAACTTAATTATTAAAATTCTTATTTAAAATTTAAGATATAAAACTTCCAAATAAATTTAATACTATAGCTAAAACTAAAGCTCTTATTTATATATTAATAAAAATGCAACTTTAACCTAATATTTATTAAAACCCATATAAACTAGTCTAAACTAGTAACATATACTAAATATAATATTTATAATATAATTAACCCTAAAACTTAATTTATTTATGCAAATCACTAACTAAAATTACTCTAAATAATGTCTAGAAATTAAGCTTATCAAACTTCCCCACACTCAAGGTTTTGCTTGTCCCCAAGCAAACTTATTCAATGAAATCAAAATACCAACCATAACCATGTCAACTAGGCATTCAATTCAAGGAAATTTGTGAACACATAATACTTCATGAGAGTTCAAAGTTATATGCACACAAGACAATAGAGAATAGTAGTCTTCACGGTTATTCACTCAATCTCTCATAAACATATGTATAAGAAAGTTACACACCATCCTCTATTGAGAGTGCACTTGCCATAGACTTGCTTGTCCACCAAAACTCCACTACCAACATTATATGAAAAACACGAGTCAAAAGGTCTTTATTTCTGGGTTGTAATGGGGCCAAGGGTATGTGGTTTATGAAAGAAAGGATATAAGGAAATACAAAGAAAGTCCAAGGAATTAGTAGAGCCATAATTTCACCATATCAAGAGCAAGAAACTGTATTCTACCAATGAAATGAACTCTACCAAAACAAGCCATCACTTATACTTCATTCTCCCTCATCCTTTTTCGCTGATAAACTCTCAAAACAACTTCCAAAACCTCATTTTCATCTTTTTCATCATTTTTTCTTGGTTTTTTTCCTTTTTTTTTTTTTTTCTGGTAAGACCGAATAGATAGCTCATCGTTTCCACATAACCCTCAATAGTACTCTTCCCATAATCATCAAATTTCTATCATGCCTTCATTGCTCATAATTCATTTTCAGAATAAAATGAGCACAAAAGTTTGGGCTAACAAGATTTTTCAACCCACAAAATAGAACATATCATTTTGTTCATTTTTTTTTTCATTTTCACCCCCTTTGATCACAAACAATTCTTCACTCAAAGAAAACCAATTGTACAATCACCTTTCAACTCCAATCTCACCCATACTTCATCACTTTTGGTCATCTTGCACAGATAAATGAAATAATGACTTCTACTGACTCAAGGACGGGTTAAAAGGCTTCTTTTTATGAGCAAAGGTTCTTTGAGATTGGCTAATGAAGAAAAATGTCTTATATTTATTTTAAAGCTCAAAGTGGTTCACTAGGGGAAAGATAACATGTATAAGGATGTGGTCATTTTAAAGGCTATAAGGCTAAATCCTAATGCCTAAATCATTCTCGTGTCAGCATATAACATGTAGCTCTGAAATGGTATGAAGCAAGTTCTAGAAGTAACACAATCAAAGAGGGCAAATAAACACTCAAAAAGAAAATAAGTTGCAGTGGGCAACCTCTAGGCTCAACAGCTCACGGTGTGACAGAATTTGACTACTAACTCTATGCAAGCATACATATAGTCAAACACATTCATTGATATTATGCATTCCCAAAACACTGAACTTATCTCCCAATCAACATAATCATTAGATGGCAGTTTTTAAACTTTATTTTGCTGAAAAATGAAGGGAACCATGCAGAAAATTCCAGAAAAAATGCAAAAAATTAATGCAGAAAAATAGAACAATGCAGAAAATGTTGCAAAAAATTGCAAGAAAAATGCAGAATTTTTTTTGATATTGCCTATTTTGCATAAAACTTGCATAAAACATCCCCTAATCTTACTTTCCCTTCCCCACACTCAAACTCAACATTGTCCTCAATGTTAAATATAAAAGCAAGTATGAGAAAATGAAATAAACAGGAAACTTCCCTGTTAGTTGCCAGTTTCTTCCGGGGCTGCCTTTTGGTGAAGCAACAATGAATGGTCTCTTTTTATTTCCTTCAATCTCTATGGCCTCATAGGAACGAACTTTAGTGACCATGAAAGGATCAAACCATCTACACTTCAATTTCCCTAGAAAAAGCTTAAGACAAGAATTAGACAACAAAACTTCTTGTCCTACATTGAATTCTCTCCAAAAATTATTTTTGTCATGCCAAGCTTTAGTCAATGTTCTCCACAATCTCTCTTCTTTTGCATGAAGTAAATGAGCATAAGAAAACATAAGAAAAGTATCATTGTTACTCAAAAGTTCGTATTTGAACCGCAATGAAGGTGGTTTAAGTTCAAGTTGATGTGGTGTTTCACTAGGTGAATGCTTAACAAATTCTTCTTCTGAAGATTTCTCAATAACATCAACAAAAAGACATGATTCATCAAAAGTTGGTAATTTTACAGCTTTAGAGATAGAGAATTCCTCTTTTTCTTTACCTACTCTAAAAATCAATTTCCCTAAAGGCATATCAATTAATACTCCTCCTGTCAACAAAAATGGCCTACCAAGTATAAGAGATGTATCTATGTCACTACCCATATCAAGAATCAGAAAATCAGCAGGAAAATAAAATTTACCAACTTTTACCAAGATATCCTCCACTACTCCAAGCGGGTACTTGACTGATCTATCAGCAAGTTGAAGAGAGATTGTTGTTGGCTTCATTTCAGCTATTTCCAACTTCTTGAAAAGAGTTAAAGGCATAAGGTTAATACTGGCACCTAGATCACATAAGCATTTATCAATGACAGTATTACCAATAGTGCAAGGAATAGAAAAACTTCCTGGATCCATTAGCTTAGGAGGTAATTTGCTTTGCAGAATAGCACTACACTCCTCATTTAAGTGCACAGTAGCAAACTCTTCCAGTTTCTTTTTATTAGACACAATTTCCTTAATGTACTTGGCATAAGATGGCATATTAGCAAGTGCTTCTGCAAAAGGAATATTAATCTGCAATTTTTTAAAAACCTCCAAAAATCTTTTAAAGTTATTGTCCTGGTTCCTCTTTTGTAACCTTTGTGGATATGGAATGGGGGGTACATAAGGTTTTACTATAGAGGAAGTGAGGTTTTGATCACTAGAATTCTCTTTAGGCACTTGTTCCTCTTCTTTATCACTCTCTTTTTCAACCCTCATGGGTTCATTTTCTTTCATAATTTCATTCAATATCTTACCACTTCTCAAGGTGACAGCCATAGCTCCTTCCCTAGGGTTTATTTCAGTGTTACTAGGATACTTACCTCGATCTTTTTCTGCAACCAATTTAGCCAACTGACCTACTTGCACTTCTAAATTATGAATGGATGCTTGGTTAGACTGTGCAACCTTATCAATCTTTGCATCCATTTTCTTCATCATCGTGTCCTGGCTAGCCATGTATTGCATAAACATCTCCTCCAATTGAGGCTTTTTCTCCTGAGCAGGAAGTTGAGATTGTTGTGGTGCAGGTGGCTGCTGGAAAGGTCTGTGTTGCTGATGCTGGAATCCTGATGGTCCTTGTTGCTGAAATACTGGTGGTCCCATTGGTCCTGCATTACCTTGATCTCTCCATGAGAAGTTAGGGTGGTTCCGCCAACCTGGATTATAAGTATGGGAAAATGGATCACTCCTGGGTTGTTGCCTACCCATATTGGATCCCATGTAATTGACTTCTTCATAATATGGTTGCGATGACTCTGCATTCATACAAACAGAAAAATTATGACCATATGTATTGCAATAAGAACAAAATTCTCTATTCGAACTATCACGAGTCATCAATAAGTTCATCTGTTTAGTCAATTCAGCCACTTGTGTTGTCAACTCAGATTGTGTGCTAATTTCATGCACAGCAGTTCTTCGACCTCTCACTGCCTTTTGTCGAGAATAATTAGCTAAGTTCTCATAGATAGCTTCTAATTCATCACTATTTTTATCACCTGTGTATCCACCTGCAGCAATGTCTACAAGAGACTGACAATTAGGAGTTAAACCATCATAAAAGAATTGTGTCAACAATAACAATGGGAATTGATGGTGTGGACATTGTGTCAAAAGCAATTTAAAACGATCCCATGCTTCATGAAATAATTCACCCTCTCTTTGAGTGAAAGTGCATATCCTACTCCTATAGTCCATCGTCTTTTGAGATGAATAATATTTAAACATGAAAGCATTGTAAACATCATCCCAAACTCTTAAAGAACCCTCTGGTAAATTTAACAACCACTGCCTAGCATCACCCTCATGCAATATGGAAAACATTTCATTCTAAGCTCTTCTTCAGATAAATTATTTAAAGGTAAAGTTTGTACCGTACTATAGAGCTCTCGCATGAAACCCAAAGCATCTTCACTTCCCAAACCGCTAAAGGTCGGGAGCATATTTAGATGGAAAGTCTTGAGTTCATAATTTCTAGCTGCATCAGATAATTGAATGCAAGAAGGATTAACAGCTATTACTGGTCTTTGGATGTCTCGAAGACGTGGTTAAGCTGCTTGATTGTGAGGAGGTGGAATTATTGGTGGTACGGGGTCATCCAGTTGACCCACTCTATTATTTTCAGCCATTTCAAGCCGCCTTCGTACCCTGTTTTTTCTGCAAGTACGCTCAATTTCAAGATCAGTAGGAAATAATTCCGCGTTTTTATGCCTTAGTGAACGCCTTAAGTTCATAAACAGAATAAAACAAAAATAGAAAAAAACAAAAACTTAATAAAAATAAGAATAAAATAATAACGAACCTAAAAACCTAAAATAAATTTGAAAAGAAAAACTTAAAGAAAACAGTTTAATAAAGAGGTCCCCGGCAACGGCGCCAAAAACTTGATTGCTATAATCTGCAAGCGCACAGAGTCAATCACAGTATAAATTCCTGGAGTATTCCAGGGTCGATCCCACGAAGAACACTATTAACTGTTATCTTAAATAATCAAATCGTTGATAAGGAAATTCGCAAATAAATAGAATTAATGTGATTAAAAGAATATTTATGAATTTAAAGCAAAGGGAAATTCTAATTGAGAGAAGACTAGGGATTTGGTTTCACCTGTTAGATAATTAACTAACTCTCCTAAATATTAATTCTTATAACCATAGTGATGATTGCTTCATATATATCCTAATACTCCGTCGAGCTACTAGGTTGTATCTAATTAATTGTGATCATCCGTCGATATCTCACCAACATTAATTAAACCCATTAAGCAACAATCAAATATCACCACAAATACCTAAAGCTATGTCTAGTTTAGGTCAATTGTGTTTAATTATCTTATGAGTTCTAGGTTCATAATTCACAGTTCTTCTTATGAGCCCTGATGTTAGAATTATGCAGTGGCCAGTCACACAACTCACAATTAAAATACATAAAATAAATATAATCAAATTCAATTATTAAACTGAAATTGGAAGAATTAACACATGAAAAATAGTCAATTAATCTAATTTAGGCTAATCCAAATCCCTAATTTAAGTTCTAGCCAAGAATCATATTTGAATGTATAGAATGTTCAAGAAATAGCATTCTGGAAATTTAAACTAAATAAAGTAGGGAAGAAAATCAATTCAAGTTTAAGAGATGATAGCTGCGATTGAAGCTCGAGAATCCCCTGTGATGAAGTCTCAAATTTCCTCGCTAAAGATCCCCGCCGAACCGCTGCTGCTCCCAACTTTCGTCTTATTCCTGTTTCGACTATCTCCTCTTTTCCCTTGCTTTTATTTTTGCTCCTTTTTTCTCTATGTTCTGCCGAACCCCCAATAAAAACCAAAGCCAACCTTAATCTCTATCTTTTTTCAATGCTGCGCAAATCCCTAAAAGAAAAGAAAACAAAATTAATATAAAATAAAGTAAAGTTAAAGTAAAACACTTATTATTATTATTACTACTACTACTACTACTATTATTATTATTATTATTATTATTATTATTATTATTATTATTATTATTATAACCTAATAACATAACTTAATTAAACTTAATTATTAAAATACTTATTTAAAATTTAAGATATAAAACTACCAAATAAATTTAATACTATAGCTAAAACTAAAGCTCTTATTTATATATTAATAAAAATGCAACTTTAACCTAATATTTATTAAAACCCATATAAACTAGTCTAAACTAGTAACATATACTAAATATAATATTTATAATATAATTAACCCTAAAACTTAATTTATTTATGCAAATCACTAACTAAAATTACTCTAAATAAAGTCTATAAATTAAGCTTATCAACCGCGGTACGAGGGGAGTTAATCGCAACCAACCCTTTGAGAACCGCTGACGAACTCAACGTTGGACCACGATCCGACACACCGCTGACGCGCCCAGTCGGTGGACCGCGATCCCCTTTACAAGGGGGGGCATACGACCCTACACAACGTTGATGCGCACAATCGGTGGGCCGTAGCAGATCAAGCCCGACACACCGCTGAGCTAAACTCAGTCGGTGGGCAAAGATCCTCGGAGACTATGACCCTACATACCGATGTCCCATCACTCGGTGGATCGCAGCCAGCCGTAGCCCTACACACCGCCTGATTACTCAAGTCGGTGGACTACAGCCTTCCTTGACTTGTTGGCCCTACACACCGCCTGGCGCGTCCAGGTCGGTGGGTCATATCACCGAGGCCCATGTGGACCTTCAGTCCTATACATAATCTTTATATACCTGACCGGTCTCTACTAGCCTGGTTAACAGTTGGGACGGTTCTCAGCCCATTCAACTGCCCGTATAGTGGACCTCAGTCCTATATAATATTTATATACCTGACCGATCTTAACCGGCCTGGTTAACAGTTGGGATGGTTCTCAGCCCATTCAACTGCCCATATAGCCCAATTGATCTTAACCAAGTTGGGGTCATGCATCACGTAACACACAATAGCACATAATAACACATAATAACACATAGGGAAGGGGGAGACATATAATTAAGCTTACGTGTGATCATTCACATTCTAAGAATCGTCCTAGGGGGTTCATACGACTTCCACTTAGGTCAACGGGTTACCGATTCATCTAGCATGCGATTCCTAAGATTCACTTATCCTACGAACGGTTCCCGAAACATCAAACTAGACTCAGGCACGACAAACGGGGTCCGTTGGGACACCACGGGGAGTGGGGAACATCAAACGGGGAAGCCTGGGACCTGGGAGGGGCCACGAACCAGCGGGTAGCCGGTGGGTGAGGGATCACCCGCAGGCTGCCCGCTGGAGATCACTGCCCGGCAGCGGGTTGCCGGTGGGCGGACACCTGCCCGTCGCCTACCCGCTGCCCGGCGGTGATCTTCGGGCAGCGGGTAGGTGGCGGGTACCCCTACCCCCACTGACTCATTCATCAATATTTCGTCCCAGGATCCTTTGTGGAACCTGAAACCATGCTCAGACACTTTTAAATGCAATTAACGACACCACGTAGTCAATTAACGAATTAAAAGCAAGAATCACATATAGCTCATCCTATCACGATTTCTAAATATAAACAACACCCGAACATATGAATTTCCCCCCAAATATAAATCGAGAACATTATAACACAAATTCCCAATTCATCCTAGGGCTCTTAGGGATAATGGGCCCATGGACCATGGTGGACCCCTTTTTAGCCAGTTAATGGATTTTAATTCCCTTTTTAGGGTGGGTGATAATTTAGTTGATTTTAATTTAGGGGCCGTAACATGGGGTGTTACACCAACACTTCCTTCTAGCTTCCTCTTACGGTTCTCCCGGATTCCTTTCTGAACTTGCTGAACTTGGTAGGGGTCGGTTGCACAAAGGTAGACCTCATCGACATGCGCAGGATAGAACTGCTCACGTAACTTAACCTTCAGGTTTTCCCAACTGAACTTCAGATCTTGTCTACAAGCTGGCCTTTCAAGCATCCACCACGAGTCCGCTTCTTGCCGAAGGTAGAACACAGCCAACTCCACCCGACGATCCTCCGGGCAAACCACAGCTTCGAAGATCTTGTCAAACATCTGGATCCACTCGTCCAGCATAGCAGGATCTTCTTCACCGGTGAAGACCGGGGAACGGAGGCTTGGGACTTGGCGTACTATGTCTCGATTCCCATTCTGAGGAGGGTGGTTGTTGTTGAGAAGGGCGTTGCTCAGCATCTGGGTGATCTGTGTCAGTTGATGAAGGCTTTGAGCTAGCTGTTCGTTGGTGGCTGCTTCTAAAGACCTTGCACGACGTCTCGATGGTGCCATCCTTGACTTCTACAGCAACAGCATGATAACGGGAATGACTTATGGCCCGCACCCTTACCTGGTGCCTTAACTAAAGAGAACCAAAGCTAAAAGGAAAACAAAGCACAAGAAGCACAACAGAAAACAACAAGAAAGCAGAATAATCTAAAAGCAACACACAGCTCACTACGCGTCCTAAGAGTCCTAAGCCTAACACTTAGATTCTTACAGTCACCTTAAGGTCTCAAACCACACTTAGCCACTTAGAAGTCTAGACTCTAACATCCTAGGCTCAAACCTAGGCTCTGATACTAACTGTAACACCTCCTAATTTCCATGCTATTTAAAGCCTTAAACATGTAGATATCTAAACCAAAACATCAAACACAACGGAAGACTGAAAGAGGAATTATATAAACTGGAAGTGAAGGTGTGCTATGCTACGCTCACCCAGGGGTGAACGCACATGCTAACATCTGCATTGTTCAACATCTAAAAACCAACATAACAAAGTACTAAGTCTAAATTGGCTCATAGGCCACAAAACATAAGGGGGGAGCTACACTAGCTGGCACTAAACCGCGCACTCGTCTAAACATCACCTGAAAGAAACACATAAAACACGGGACGACGCCCGGTCAGCGAATAATGCTGGTAACCCACCAATACATGTGAAATATCATACATAGATAAGATATAAGTTCGTAAAGCCATTTTCGAAACAGAATACATATATATGAGTCCAAAACCAAGAGTAATAGTCAACACAAGACTCAAACACTCTCAACAAGAACACGGGAACACATCCCAAGACTACAAGGAATAACAACGACTCACAAGAAGTCTCAAGGCATAATTTATCATCACACAATAGATTAACACCCGACATGCATGATACAAGAGATTAAGAACACACCCAATGGCAACACATGCCTTTGTGACTACACATGTCACAAGAAGAGAACTCACAACAACGGCTACACAAGCCCTCGTGATATCACCCATCACGAGTTGATATGCCTTCCTTATGCCCGGTTCCAACCTTATGGCTACCCCCAACCTTATGTCTAGTTCCAACCTTTACCTCCAGGACCCCTGTGCACCAAGTCCAACATTATTCCTCCGAGGACCGTCGTCCCCTCTCCAACAGATCTCCAACAGAACCACCGATTTCATAGTACACGAGGGTACCGATCACACACATGGTAACACATGCCATCCAAGAAATACGTGAACCTTACACAAAGGTCACAACTCCATAATCACGTCATCGCCACCACGAGGACCACTACAATACCTTGGTGACTAGTGTCCCATACCACCAATCGTGCAATCTAGGTAAAGCCACACACACATCACACCTCAGCAGGAATAAATCAACGGATCACAACGAAGATATGAAACCATACTCAATCAAGGAATGGATCACAGTCCAACAACAACGATGAATAACACAAGTCATCATCAACAATAGGAAGGTACAAACAACACACACGCTAGCATTTAAACACCAAACTAGCATGCTTATCAAACGGGTAAACCAAACGTAGTTCCGAAGAACACACAAGACTCATCACGGTTTAACTAAACACAATGTTGAACACTTAGCACGATTCAAGACACCAAAACTTACATGGATTCCTACCATATAGTTCTAGACATACGAAACATCAAGAAGACACTCAAATAGTTCCACAAAAGAACATCGAGAAGTCAAAAGACCAAATACTGATTCAAAAGAATCACGGGGAACAAATCCCCCAACAACCATACACTGTACCTTGCGGGTGGACCCACGGGTAGGCCCCTATCTTTAAGAAAATACACCTTAGAAAACACTAAAAACATGAGATGAACAGAGATCTTACCCTCCTGGATGCCCAAATGTATGAAAGGTAGAATCTTGGAGACAACTCTTGAAGATTTGACAAAGCTTCAACTTGGCTTGGAGGCAAAGTTTGGAAAGTGTAAGGAGAGAAATGAGGATTGTCTACTAGGTTAGCTTGCATTACTAACACAAGGTGAAAAGTCATGAATACCCTTACTAAAATGAAGAGGTGTAAGGGGACAAGGGAACTCCTCACAAAGCTTAAGATACAACCTTGACTTTGGGGTTGACTAGTCAATTACTAGCCCCCGACTATTGAATTTTTAGGATTTTTAGGAATTAAGATACCAATTGAATTAGTATTAATTACTTAATTAATCCCTTAATTGATTTTGGATTACGGGGTGTCACAAAGATGGCTTCACCTCGGCCACCCAGCCAAATAGGAAATGGCTAACCGCTGAACAAAAGATACTAGTTATGATTGTAATTGATAGCTTGTTGCCCACAAACAACAAAAGCAAAGATGTGGGAAGCCTAGAGTGCACCTTTGCCTACTTCCTAAAACACAAAATCAAGTTCAACATACCGGCCCTTATGTTGAAACACATGGAGTTTTGCAAGACTATCAACTGGCTTAATCTACCTTACGGGATGATCGTAAGTTGGATCATGGGGAAAAAGTGTAACACCCCGAAATTTTAAAACTTTTGAGACTTATATAATAAATGTAAATTCTTATTAAATCCCAAGACATAACATAAGAGTGCAGGGTGCTATGCCACACCTGAGCTAGAGAACTCAGGTGGACAGGCTAACTAACTAATATCCTCAATTAATGTCAATACCCTTGGCTTCATGGTACTGGATGTCTAGGTCGTAATCTTTTATAAGTTCCAACAACTTCGTTGTCGCATGTTTAGGTCTTTCTGCGTGAAGATGTACTTTAGGCTTTTATGATCCGCGTAAATCTTGCATTGTACTCCGTATAGGTAATGTCTCCAAATTTTCAGGGCGAACACGATGGCGGCTAGCTCGAGGTCGTGTGTGGGGTAATTTTCTTCGTGGGTTTTGAGTTGTCTAGATGCGTATGCTATTACCTTGCCCTTTTGCATTAGTACGCATCCCAGCCCCTTTTTGGAGGCGTTGCTGAAGACTTCGAATCCTTCCACCTCGGATGGAAGGGCTAGGACGGGAGCCATGGTCAGCTTCTCCTTCAATTCTTGAAAGGCTGTGGTGCAGTTGTTGTCCCATTGAAAAGGGGTTTCCTTTTTCATGAGCCTGGTGAGAGGCTGAGCTATCTTGGTAAAGTCGGGTACGAACCTTCTATAATAACCAGCTAGTCCTAGGAAACTTCTGATCTCCGGAAGTAATTTTGGGGTGGGCCATTCCTTGACGGCGCGGATTTTGGTGGGATCCACCTTGATCCCTTCTTTGGTTATTACGTGGCCCAGGAAGGCTACGTTGTCTTTCCAGAATTCGCACTTGGAGAACTTGGCGTATAGTTGGTGTTCTCGCAGGGTTTGCAAGGTTGTGCGGAGGTGCCTTGCATGTTCCTCCTTGTTTTGGGAGTAGACCAGGATGTCGTCGATGAATACAATGACGAAATCATCTAGGTGGGGCCGAAATACCCGATTCATGAGGTCCAAGAATATAGCGGGCGCATTGGTGAGTTCGAAGGGCATCATCGTGAATTCGTAATGGCCGTAGCGTGTTCGAAAGGCCATTTTCTGAATATCTGGGTTGGCCACTTTTATCTGATGGTATCCAGACCTTAGATCAATTTTTGAGAACACCCCTGCTCCTTTAAGTTGGTCGAACAAGTCGTTGATTCGGGGAAGAGGGTATTTATTCTTTATTGTGACTTGATTTAGTTCCCTGTATTCGATGCACAGGTGCATGGTCCCATCTTTTTTTTAACGAATAATACTGGTGCTCCCCATGGTGAGGTGCTGGGGCGGATGTACCCCTTATCTAGTAGTTCCTGAAGTTGTGTTTTCAGTTCCTTCATTTCCTTTAGCGCCAGCCTGTAGGGTGGTTTAGAGATCGGGGCGGCGCCTGGTATTAGGTCTATCGTGAACTCGACTTCTCTGGTTGGGGGTGCTCCGGGGATTTCGTCCGGGAAGACGTCGGTGAATTCGTTTACCACTGGAATGGTTTGGGGTTCGGCTATTTCGGTGTCGAGGTCCTTGACCGAGCATAGGAAGGCTTCGTTCCCTTGGGTTAGATATTTCTTCATTTTTATCATGTTTACTAATTTGATTTCTGGTAGGATACCCTTTTGCTGTTTGGTCCCCGTAGGACCACTTTTTGTTCATCGCATAGGATTTGTGCTTGGAATTTCTTTAACCAATCCATGCCCAAGATCACTTGTACCCCACCTAGTCTGAATTGTATTAGGTTGCTAGGGAATTCCACTCCTTTGATGGTGATTATTATGTTTTTGTACATGCGGTCACATTTTATGATTTCACCAGATGCCACCTTGACCTGAAGTTGTACTTTGGTGCCGGTGTTGAGACTGAGGTGAGTGGCGAATTCGGTTTCTATAAATGAGTTGGTAGCCCCTGAGTCAAATAGTACGGTGGCGGGGGTGGTGTGTACAAGGAAGGTTCCGGAGACTATGTTGCTATCTCCGATTTTGGCTTTGCTTATGGTAAGGATCCTTCCTTGAGTGACCGGTGTTACGTCGTTGTGGGGCGAGGTGGTTTTGGCAGCCTTAGGCTCCTGGAGGGAATTTGTGTGGTTCTCATTAAATTTCCTTATATGCCTCAGGTGTGTTTCCTGTGATTTGTCTGGTATTTGTTGTAGTTGGAGTGCCTTGGCATAGGCTTCTTCGAGAATTTCTTGATTTTGATTGTCTCTGTAGGTACTAGTTCAGGGGTGAGACGAGCTAGCTTGAGGAACTGCCGGTAGTATTCTGTGATAGGGGTCGCTTCCTGTTTTAGATGGAGGAATTCTTCGTACATGGTTGTTTTTAGGTGACTGGGGTAGAATTGTTCTCGTAGTCCTGTTTTTAGGGCCTCCCAATTGAACTCAGGGCTTTGTTCACAATTGGGTTTCTCGTAGACCCACCAGGTGTCGGCCCCGTGTCTGAAGTAAAAGCAGGCCGCCTCTACTTGGTGGCTTTCCGGGCATCCCGTTGCCCTGAATATTTTGTCAAAAGTTTCGATCCATTCTTCGAGGATCATGGGACTTTCGTCCCCTGAGAAGGTGGGCTGTAACACCCCGAAATTTTAAAGATTTTGAAACTAATATAATAAAGGTAAATTCTCATTAAATCCCGAAACATAATGTAGTAGAGTACGGGGTGCTATGCCACACCTGAACTAGAGAACTCAAGTGCATAGGCTAACTAACTAATATCCTCAATAATGTGAATACATAAGTACGACACGCAGGCCGAAAGGGAAACTATCTACTCTACGCTCCAAATCTCTAGCGCGCTCCAGTGTATACTCCTCTGTGCCTGAAAGCCAAATATATCTGTTCAGCGAGAGATGCTGGTAACCCACTCCAACGCGTTGAAATACATTATAGATAGATATATATAGATATACGAAAACCATTTTGAAGCAGGAAGATATATACTTAGGAGACACTAGTTTTAAAACCAAGAATAGACTCGACAGATAGGGATAAGCACATTCAACAGTTATAATCAAGCATATAAAGATACTAGCATATATCCTATGGTCACAGATTCACTTCGTCTCATTCATATCATCATCCCAATTCGTATCTCATCACACACAAGCACACTTTGGTGGCGCCACAGGACCAATCGCATGCCAATACATGAGGGTCAGCGCATATAGCTCTGACACGGCCCCGCAGCAC